>NW_018742529.1:0-141828 GCF_001683475.1 Chenopodium quinoa | reverse complement strand
GTCCTCACCCCTGAAGAAGAGGAGGTCATAGTAATTGACTCCTCTGAGAAGGATGATGCTGAGCCATCCAAAGCTAATCAAGCTCCATCGTCATCCTTCCCTTCTTTCCAGACTCTGCAATCTGGAGAAATGGGTTTCTCGGCCCCCCGAATTCCAATCCCAGACCACATCTGGGACCTCATATGGGGTCAGAACCGAGAAGGAGCTGCAGCCTACTTCGGCGATTTTGCTGGCATGTCCGAAGTAGATAGGGCAAGGATCTGGTCGCTGAAGGCCACTGCTGGGATGGGCGAATCCAGCAGATCAGTTCCTGACCCAGCCAGGTCTAACCAACTGCTGATGATGCAGGTAATTTTCCTTGTCTTCATTTCCTCTGAAATTCAGCTCTATATATTTTTTTTTTATTTATTATTTTTTTTTTTTTTTTTTGTCTTCCTGTTTTCAGTTTGTGCACAATCAGACTCTCACTGTAGAGCTGATAGATACCCTACAAGATAGGGTAGACGCTGCTATGCACGACAAGAAGGTGGCTGAAGAGGAATTAAAGCTTGCTAAGCTGAAGCAAGCAGCAACTGAAGAGAAGCAGCAGAAGGGTGAGGAGTATGAGAAAAGAGCTGCTGAAGCCCTCAAAACCTTCTGCGACGCTTTGGAGAAGGAAGTTTTTCCCCCACTGATGGAAGGGGAAAAATTCCTCCAGGAGCATATGGGAGTGGACGTCTCCAAATTCAAGGCTGCTGTTGAGAGCCGTATTCAGGAAGGAGCTGCTGCACAAGCTGAAGTGCAGCAACGTCTAGAAGCTCTTGAAGCTAGCCGAATGGCTGCTGAAGAGCTGCTCCGGGCCAAAGATGTCCAACTCTCAGAGGCTGCTGCTGCTGCCGAAGCTCAAAGAGCTAAACTCCATGAGGCTGAGGATCAACTGATGACACAAAAAGTTGAAGTGGCCCAAGCTCAGACAAAGGCTTCCCAAGTTCAGCAGGAGCTGAATGAGCTGAAAGGTTCCTCCTCCAAGCTCGCTGATGAGCTGAAGAAATCCAAGGAAGACTTGGAGGAGACCCAGAAGAAGCTGGCTGATGCTGAGGCTCTACTCAAAGTCCGTGTCTATACCCAAGAGGAATATGAGATGGGTTTTAGAAACGGGTTCCGAGTATGCCGAAGAGTCTGCCTTCATGCTGAACCGAAGCTGGACTGGTCTAAATGTGCTGAATGGGTCCAGAATCTCGAAGACCCTCATATGAAGTATGCAACTCCAGCCGAAGCTGAAATCCTTAAGGCTGAGGAAGCCGAAGAGGAAGCTGAGAGAATGGAGTTGGAAGCTGAACAGAGGGAAAGGGAGGCTCGGCAGAGTGCAAAGCCCGCTTCTTCTGCTGCTGGGGCTGAGGCCACCATGGGGCTCAACGCTGATCAGTCTGATCCTCAGGCTGAAGCATAGGAACTCGGGCAGTCGTCTTCAGAATCTTGCGGTTCATCATGTGCTTAACTTTAGACTTGCCGCTTTCTGAATTTTTTGCCTTGTTTTTTGCTTCAGCTTGCCTTGTCGTACAACAGTTTATTTTTTTTTGCTTATGTACGTATTTCGGCAGCTGTTATTTTCCGCTTGTGGGCGGCTGCCGATACAGTTTAATTGAACTTGTAGCTCAATTTCTGAGCATGAATTATATATCTGATGTTCTTTTCTTCAGTTGCTTTGTTTTTGAATGCTTTACTGTTCTGTTTCTTCAATTCTGCCGTACATACTTGCACTGAGAGTGCTTCTTGCCCCCCAGAAATTGAAGTATGACTTCAGCGGAATAAGCAATTTTCTTCACTTCTTCAAAATGGGTATCCGAAAACACAGGGCCAACTGAAGGCAATGCTTCTGGGATACAAGTCTTACTGAAGATTGACTTCATCTGAAAGTTGGATATCCGAAACACAGGGCCAACTGAAGGCAATGCTTTGGATATTTGCTTTCTGGGATACAAGGCTCAGTTAAGGCAATATCCCAGAATTGTCCATGGACTAATGTCTTTGGAGAACAAGTCTTACTGAAGTTTGACTTCAGCTGAAAGACCAGTGTTCTTTAAAAAGACGCATATCCGAAACACAGGGCCAACTTAAGGCAATGTTTCGGATAATGGCTCTCTGGGATACAAGGCTCAGTTAAGGCAATATCCCAGAATTGTCCATGGACTAACCTCTTTGGAACAAGTCTTACTGAAGTTTGACTTCAGCTGAAAGACCAGTGTTCTTTTAAAAAGACGAGTTTTGTCAGCAATCTGAAACCCAGTTACCCGAAGGCGAAGGTTTCAGACGAGGCTGATATAAAAAATTTCAACTGTTGCTGTTATCCTTGATTTTCTGTCTATCTTTGAAAAATGGATACCCAAAACACAGGGCCAACTTAAGGCAATGTTTCGGATAATGGCTCTCTGGGATACAAGGCTCAGTTAAGGCAATATCCCAGAATTGTCCATGGACTCATGTCTTTGGAGAACAAGTCTTACTGAAGTTTGACTTCAGCTGAAAGACCAGTGTTCTTTAAAAAGACGAGTTTTGTCAGCAATCTGAAACCCAGTTACCCGAAGGCGAAGGTTTCAGACGAGGCTGAATAAAAAACCCTTAAAGAGTAGATAGAACAAAGAAAATTTTGAAAGGATAAAAAGTTGCAAACATTTATATAAATGGCGGCTCCAAGGCCTTTCATTAGTTCAAAATGTACTTACAAAGATTGTTCTTCCCCGAAGGGTTTACACATGGTATTTTTTCAGTACATCAGCGTTCCAGTGATTTTTCAACTCAGTTCCATCCAACTGCCGAAGTCGGTATGTCCCTGGCTGAAGCTCATCATAAATTCATAAGGTCCTTCCCATGCAGCTGAGAGTTTCCCATGGATTCGGCCTTTCTGAACTGCAGCAGCATTCCGAAGGACAAGGTCTCCAATTTTGAGAGGCCTTGCATGGACCCTTCGGTTATAAAATTTGCTGATTCTCTGCTTATAGGCGGCCATTCTATCTCGGGCTGAGTCTCTTACTTTGTCGAGGAAATCAAGAGATTCCCTCATCAGTCGCTCATTCTCAGCCGAGAAGTGGTGCACTCGAAGGCTCTCAGAGCCAATTTCCACTGGAAGGACGGCTTCGGCACCATACACCAGTTCAAAAGGTGAGTGGCCCGTTGCCTCTTTTTCAGTTGTCCGAAGGGACCAAAGGGTTCCAGGGAGCTCCTCTAGCCATTTGGACTTTTGATCTTCCACCCTCTTCTTGAGGGCATTTAAGATCTGTTTATTTGCAGCCTCGGCTTGTCCGTTACTTTGCGGGTGGCATACCGCTGAATATGCCAGTCTGATGCCGAACTGATCTGTATACCGCTTCAGCGGTAAGTTATCAAATTGCCTCCCATGATCGAAGACAAATACTATCGGGATGCCAAAGCGAGTGATGATATTCTGCCAGATAAATTTTCTGACAGTTTGTTCTGTAATGTTCGAGGCTGCTTCGGCCTCGATCCATTTACTGAAGTAGTCGACACCAACTATCAGCCATTTTTTCTGGTACACAGCCTCTGGAAATGGTCCCAGTATATCCAGTCCCCATTGGGCAAACGGGAGTGGATTAAGGATCGGCTGAAGATCCCTTGCTGGCTGATGGATAACTGGAGCGTATTTTTGACATTTTTCGCATTTCCGAACCAGCTCCTTAGCATCTGCGATCATGGTGGGCCAGTAATATCCAGCCTTCAATGCCTTGTGGGCTAAGGTTCTTCCCCCAATGTGGTTCCCACAGATGCCGAGGTGAATCTCCCGTAGGATATAATCTGCATCTGTTGGTCCCACGCATTTCAGCAATGGGGCTGAGAAGGACTTTTTCAGAAGTTCCCCCCTGAAGACAATGAACCTAGAACTGGTTCTCTTCATCTTGGAGGCCAAAGCTTTATCCTCAGGAGTTTCTCCCCGAAGCTTGAAAGCTAGGATGGGGTCCATCCAACTAGGCTCTGGGTCAGCGCAGCACACTTCAGGTGCTTCGTCGACACTTCTCTCTCGACGCACTTCTACATATACAGATCTGTTCAGCTCGGTAAAAGATGAACTAGCAAGTTTGGAGAGTGCATCGGCTTGAGTATTCTGACCCCTTGGGATCAGCTGAACCTCAAAAGTTTTCAGCTCTGCAATGACTGATTTGATCTTGGCAAGATAAGCTATCATGGAGGGCTCTTTGGCCTCGTAGCTGCCACTGATCTGATATGCAACTAGCTGAGAGTCTGTTTTTAAGCAGACATGATCGGCTTCCAAGGAGATGCACAATTTTAGGCCGGCGATTGCTGCCTCATACTCGGCTTCATTGTTCGAGGCCTTAAAAGAAAACTTTAGTGCATACTCAAAGGATTTGCCTTCGGGAGAAGTTATCACTACTCCTGCCCCCGAACCGTTTTCGGTGGAAGACCCATCCGTAAACACGGTCCAGACTTTCTTTTCACTGTCTAGCGCTTCTTGGTATGAGCATTCGACCAAGAAATCCGCTAGAGCTTGAGCCTTAATGGCAGCCCTCGGACGGTAGCTGATGCTGAATTCGGTGAGCTCAAAAGCCCACTTGGCTAGCCTACCAGATTTTTCAACCTTGCCGAGAACTTTTTCCAACGGCTGATCAGTTAAGACCACTATCTGATGGCAATCAAAATAGGGCCTCAGCTTCCGAGCAGCTACTACTACCGCGAAAGCAACTTTCTCGAGTAGAGGATAGCGAGTCTCGGCATCCGTCAGTGTATGACTGACGAAGTAGATCGGTTGCTGACTCTTACTCTCTTCCTTCTGCAATACTGCGCTGATGGTGGCTGGGCTAACGGCCACATATAGGTACAAAGTTTCTCCTTCAGCTGGGCTAGCCAGCGTTGGGAGTTGAGCCAGATGCTCCCGAAGCTGTTTAAAGGCGTCTTTTTGCTCTTCCTCCCAAACGAGCTCTTTTGTTTTCGGGAGTTTCAGGGCTTTGAAGAAAGGTAACCCCTTATCCGAAGCTCTGGAAATGAACCTCGAGAGGGCTGCCATTCTTCCGGTGAGCCGCTGAACATCCCGCTTCGTTTTCGGCTCAGGAAGGTCGAGCGCCGCTTTGACTTTAGAGGGATTGGCATCAATCCCCCTTTTGCTGACCATGAACCCCAGGAATTTCCCTGACTTCACGCCGAAGACACACTTCTTCGGATTCAGCTTCATTTGATGCTTTCTCAAGGTGGCGAAAGTTTCAGCCAGGTCCTTTACATGGTCCTCTAGTTTTTTGCTTTTGACGATCGAATCGTCAACATAGACTTCCATGTTTCGGCCCTTTTGATCGGCGAAAACTTGATCCACCAGCCTTTGATAGGTTGCCCCCGCATTTTTCAATCCGAAGGGCATCATTTTGTAATTGTACACCCCAGCGTTCGTGACGAATGCTGTCTTGGCTCGATCGTCGGGGTGCATAAAGATCTGATGATACCCCGAGAATGCGTCCATGAAGCTAAGCAAGGCATGACCACTTGTCGAATCGACTAGCTGATCGATTCTCGGCAAGGGATAGAAATCCTTTGGACAAGCCTTATTTAGGTCCGTGAAGTCAACGCACATCCTCCAGGTACCATTGGGCTTCTGAACCATCACCACATTTGCCAGCCATTCTGGATATTGGCAAGGTTCAATGAATCCTGCCTCCAATAATTTTTTGACCTCGGCTGCGATGTCTCGGTTCTTATTGGCGGAGTAATTCCGCTTCTTTTGCTTAACTGGTCGACACGTCGGGTCAACATTAAGCTTATGGGAGATGAGGTCTGAACTTATCCCGGGCATATCAGCTGCCGAGAAAGCAAACACATCTCTGTTATCCCGAAGGAGCTGAATAAGTTCGCAACGGGTGTTCGGATCAAGGTCCATCCCGATTGTTACACATTTCTCAGCGTCTCCTTCGGCCAACTCAATTGTTTCAGTCTGTTGGTCCATGTCCATTGCTGATGGATTGGACTCTTCATAATCTGGCCTGCTGCCAATGTCAGCAGGTGTCCCAGTCTTTTTGTTCTTCGGCTGGCTCTCTGAGTCTTGCGGCTCAGCTGAGGAGCTAGCCTTTTCCCTTTCGGGCCCTTTACCTCTGGGTACAGATCCTTGGGCCGAAGCACTTAGGCCTTTCGGCTTTTTTGTGCTTGGCTCTCTTTCTTTTTCTTTCTCCTCCTCATCCTTGTCGTCATCTGGGCGACTACTGGATGGCTTGAGGTAGTTGCACCTTCGGGCGTCCTTTTGGTTGCCCTGTATCCTTTCGGGGAAGCCGGCGTCTGAGACGTAAATCATCAGCTGATGATAAGTTGAGACAACCCTTTGGATCTCGTGAATTATGGGTCTCCCCAAAATCACGTTGTACACTGAAGGAGCGTCGATGACCAAAAATTCAATCATGACGTTCCGGGCTGCCTTATCGCAACCGATGGTGACAGGAAGTGTCACCTTCCCATCTGGATAAGTTGAAGCCCCATTGAACCCGGATACCGGATAGGGTACCGGCGTAAGGTGCTTGGGCTTCAGCTTAATTTGATTGTAGGCCTTTCAGAACAGAATGTTTGCTCCACTGCCACCGTCAACAAGGACCTTACTGACGTCGTGGTTGGCCACCGTGGCGATGATCACCAACGGATCCTCGTGAGGGAACGTAATCCCCCGGCAGTCGGCGGCTGTGAACGTCATGTTCGGCACCGGCGACTGGGGAGATTGAATGTCAGCGTTGTTCACCTGGTGAGTCAAAGCTCTAAGGTGGCGCTTGTGCTCCCTCCGAGAGTATATTCCTCCCGAGATAACATTGATCGAAGGGAATTTCCCCTCCGGCTTTTTACTGTTTTTCCGGGGGAAATCAAGGTCCTGCCGAGGGTCCTTTGCTGACCTCTCGGATTCTTTTTTCTCGTGGTGATCCGCGATGTATTTTTTCAAGTATCCCTTCCGGACCATGTCCTCTATCTGGTCCTTCAGTTGGATACACTCCTCAGTGTTGTGGCCCGAAGACTCGTGGAACTCACACCACTGATTTTTATTTTTTCGCTGATACCACTCTGGGAGTGGTCTCGGCTTTCGGTAACTCTGCTCCTCCTTCGTCACACTGTAAATTTTGGCGCGTGGAAGAGAGAGCGGAGTGTAGGACTCGTATCTGCCTGTGTATGAGGCAAATCTTTCCTTCTTTGGGTCGTTGGCCAAAGATTGCTCCGGGGCCTTTGACTTTCCCTTTGCCTTATGGCCTTGGCCTTCAGACAAGGGTATTTGCCTCTGTTTCCCTCCCCCGGATTGAGGTTGGGTTTTCGCTTTGTTCCATTCTTCGGCTCGGATGAACTTATCCGAAGCACTAAGAGCTTCCTCCAAGGTCTGCGGGGTATGCATGACCATGAAGTCTAGGAACTTTCCTGGCTGAAGGCCATTCTGCATTGCGAAAACGGCTAGCCCCTGGTCCAGCTGGAAGACGCTTGATGACTCGTTACTGAAACGGGTCAGGTAGTCTCGGAGGCTTTCGGTTTCCCCCTGTTGCAGACTCATGAGCTCTGCGGTAGTCTTCTCTCGGCGGTTTGCCGTGGAAAACTTGCTCCTGAACTTGGAGGACAGATCATCCCACCCTGTTACGGAGCCTTGCCTTACTCCCTTGGAGATCCACGCTTGCGCGACCCCCTTAAGAGTGGTTGGGAAATATTTGCACCAAGTCGCCTCGGATCTGGGGCAAAGATGCATATGAGTCTCATACGAGGCCACGTGGTCCTTCGGATCCGTGGTCCCGTCATATGTGATGTGCGAAGGGATTTTAACCGTGGGTACTCGCTCTTCCAGTATCCATTGCTCGAATGGTGACTAGCGGGTAGCATAACGGCCTTGCCCTTGTTCCTGGCCGAAGGGACCGCGCTCTGCCCTCTTAGAGAGGTAGGAGTGGTTTTCGTCCCTGGCTGGGAAGTCTGGGCCTCGGCTGCAGGGAACGAGAGGCGACTACGCACGCTCGGTTCCTGGCCGCCGAGTCGGTCAAGGACGCTTCTGCGAACAGTCTCAGGTTCTCGGTGAGTAGATTCTGGCCGAGAAGCTGAGCTGCTGCTCTTATGCGCTTCTGGTCTTGAGGATGAGGATCCTTTTAAAAATTGAGGGTTATTTTTCCTCTGTTTTTCATTTTTCCAAGAATCCTCCTCCCACTCTTCCAGTTCCCGGAAGGAAGGAAGCTTCCCACCATCATGGTCTAACTTCCTCCGCTGATGCCGGGTATGCGGAGGAGTTCGATCACGAGGTGGTGGCATATTTTGTGCCCTCATCGCCTCCATGAGTACTGCCAGCGCTCTTGCCACCTCTTCCGAGCTGGGCCCCTTCAAAGGGGTCCTCGGCCGAGTGTGGGAATGAGGGCGCGCAGTCGATGGTTGGCTTTGGGACACTGAATATGTCCTATGATCGGACTGACCCCTGCTAGACTGAGAGTGGCCCGGCCTATATTGAGAGTCATGAATTACGGGAGATAGGGAATCCTCCTTGTATGATCCTCCCCCCGAGCCGGCACCCTTGGGAGAGTTCCGGTCCGGCGAGGGCGATGGTGTAGGGGTTTTAGGCTTTTCGCCCGCTCCTTGACGGAGGCTTTTGCTCTTGCGGTTCTTAGCCATTGCTGCTAAGATAATTGCAAGATGATCTTGGTTAGGAATTTGGCTTAAAGATTTTTGAAAGCCTTCCCCACAGACGGCGCCAAATTGTTTCGGGTGAAAACAATGGGACCTTGCCGAAGGTCCGCTGAAATGGAGAAGGCTGGATTCGGTCCAAGTTATGTTGGGCCGAAGATTTCCTGCACAGTAAACACACGTAAACTAGCCTCGGGGGTGTTTCCGAGGAAGGCCCCTCCGATGCTAAAGTCAGTACAATGTGTAAGAAGAAGACACTATGCAAGAGAGTTTGTTGCTTGAGGCTTTTTTGGAATATCTCAGAATATACGAATGAACATATGAATCTATGAATGAATCAGAATGAATCTCCTCCCTTGAATGTATCAATATGATGGCTTTTATACCTCATCATACATGGAGAGGTTGGGCCTTAGCCCAATTGGCTTGCTTTGTGGGCTGACCTTTGACTTTAGCACAATTGGAGAGTTGAACCTTGACCTTGGGCTTTTAATTGGATCATTTAGTGCTTAGGCCCAATTGGACTAAATTGGACCCAAACATCAACAAACTTCCATTCTCAACGAAACCTTCTCTCTTTCCTTAGTAATCAAACGAACAAGCTTTTTGAACGCAAAATGTAAGCAATTTGAGAAAACGATGATACCTGAGAAGCTGAGAAGTGGCTTCAATGGAGAACTCTGAGTGTGCTTCAATGGAGAATTCTGAGTGCGCTTCAATGGAGGAGAGAGAAAGGTGGGCGGAAGAACAGAGGAGAGAAGAGAGAAAATGGAAGTGAGGGCTGAGTGGCTGACCCTTAACCATTATTATTGGGCTTTTTATTTTAATTCTTAAATTATTGGGCTCTAATTAAAACCCTATAAAAGCCCTACAAAATAAGACCCTATAAAAGCCCTTCCATTAAAAAATTAAAGGGTCAAAACCCTTTAGTATTAGGCCCGACCCTTTTGTCATTAGGTAGCCCTACCTAGAGGTGTCCACCGTGCGAGTCGTGCGAGCTGGGTTAGGGTTAGGTGGGTCGCGGGTTGGGGTTTCATGACACACGGCACGACACACGTAGGGTAGGGTGGGCCGGGTCGTGGGTTGGGTCGGAGAAGTTGGACACACCAGGGTTAGGTTCGTGGGTTAGACGAGTCGTGGGTGGGTCGAGCTGGGTTTGTGGGTTAGACGGATTGTGGGTGGGTCGAGCTGGGTTTGTGGGTTAGACGGGTCATGGGTGGGTCGAGCTAGGTTCGTGGGTTAGACGGGTCAAGGTGGGTTAGTGAGTTAGGGTGGGTCGAAGGGTGGGTTAGTGGGTTAGGGTCGGGTGGGTTTGTGGGTTAGGTGGGTTAGGGTCGGGTGGGTTTGTGGGTTAGGGTCGGGTGGGTTCGTGGGTTAGGGTCGGGTGGGTTGTGTGGTGTTTTAATTTTTACAAAATTAACAATTTGATGGCTTGCTCTTAATTAAGATGCCTACGTATCCTTATATTATAAAATAAGGAATCAAAGCCAGCGTAGTTCTTATATTGTACTTCTTTTGAAATTTGGGGGGGGGGGGCTTGGACCTATCTTTAGAAAACTAAAATTTAATTTTGCAATTAAATTGTAATTTTCGAAGAATAAGTTGCCTACGTATCCCGAAAGAATCAAAGCCCACGTAGTTCTTAGCGTACCTGATTTAGACTTTTCTAGCCACCCATGTTTGTTGCATCATCATCCCCGGAAGCTGCATCATCCGTTGACGACTCCAATATCATCACAGGATCATCTTCATCGTCTTCGTCTTCCTTTAAACCTTGAGTTCTTCTTTCAGCTTGATCCCAATCTTTCTTACAAACACAAATTTGAATGCTTTCCGGAGTTAAGCGAGATCTTTTTTCATCTAACACTCTTCTACCTGCACTAAAAGCAGACTCGGAAGCAACAGATGAAGCGGGAACTGCAAGTATATCTTTTGCAATTCTCGCCAATATAGGAAAACTTTTTTTATGTTCTTGCCACCATTTTATAATTTGAAAGTTGTTGTTGGTCTCATGTTGATATGACAAATAATCATTAATAGCAAGTGTTGAAGAAGATGATGATGAGAATGATGTAGATGCTTTGTGTTTTTTTTTCATAACTTTATCAAGAAAACCAAATCTAGAATCGGAAGTGCTAGTAGTAGTTGGTGTTGCCAAATCAAAACCATAAATAGATGCATAATGATCATAAAGGTCTCCCAAAACAGATTTGCATTTGTTAATATATTCACTAACATCATAATCGATACTTAAACTTGTATAATAAAATTCTAAAAGATTTTCCAAACCTTCAGCTTTGACACCGGGGTCAAGAATAGCAGCAATTCCATAAATGATTGGAAATTCACTAAAATAAGTATGCCACTTACGTTTCATGCTATCAAGAACGGGACGAAGTCCATCAATCTTCATATGCTCTTCGATGGTGTGAACAACTTTAACACACTCAATTATGACTAAATGAACGTTAGGCTCATAAATATAAGAGAAAATATGAGTTGCACTATCAAAAGCATTTAAAACATCACGAACAAAAGAAGCATTAGTCCAATGACTTTCGGTTATTAACTCAGTAGGATCAACACGAGTCTTATTGTAAAGTTGGGTCAAAATATCACGATACTTTATAGCATCACTCAACAACTTGAAAGTAGAATTCCAACGGGTAGGGGTATCAATAGACCATTGTCTTTTCTTAAGACCTCTCTCTTTACACATAGCTATGTACTTTCTTCTAACTGACTGAGTAATCCTAATCCATTTTATAACTGTTATAATTGGGTTTAGCAATGGTTGCAACTCAGCGAGACCCTCTTGAACAGACAAATTCAAAATATGAGCACAACATCTAACATGCAAGAGACTACCACCCAACAACAAATTCAACTCGGAGTCATTTTTCAAATAGTCAATACACTTTGTGTTTGCAGTTGCATTATCAAGAGACAAAGAAAAAACTTTATTATTCAAGTGAAATTCTTTTAAACAATCCAAAATACGAACTTTGATGTTAAAACCGGTATGCCTTTCTTCCATAGCTTGAAAACATAGTATACGTTTTTGAATAAACCAATCATCATCCACCCAATGAGCAGTAATGCAAAGAAAAGGTTCGCCAAAACTAGAAGTCCATGTATCACTTGTAAAACTAACACGACCATCAAAAGGCCGTGCGGGTCGTGCGAATTGTGCGGGCTGTGCGGGCCGTGCGGGTTGTGCCGGCCGTGCGGGTTGGGTGGGTCATGCGTGCGGGTTGGGTGGGTCATGCGTGCGGGTTAGGTGGGTTGGCTCGTGCGGGTTGGGTGGGTCATTCGTGCGGGTGGGCCGTGCGGGCTGGGTTGTGCCAGGTGGGTCGGGTTAGGTGGGTTCACGGGCTAGGTGTGTCGAATTAAATGAGTCAAAACGGGTTGTGCGATTTGGGTCGAATCAAACGGGTTAAACTGAGCTGGGTTGTGTCGAAAATTTTGGACCCACGACACAACCCGGATTAAATCCGAGCTGTGCCGGGCTGTGCCGGATTGAAACCGGGTCGGACCCACGTGACCCACCAGCCGTGCGAGTTAGGGTGGGCTGGGTCCAACCCGGCCCACTGGCCACCTCTAGCCCTACCCAATAACCACCCCTAATCACGGCATATTAATACTAATAATACTACTAATAATAATAATAAGAGGCACACAATAATCATATTATACTCACACTAATGATATCTTATTGTAGCTTGCATATCAAATTCAAAACAAAGTTCTTTAATTTGTTCATCCTGCCGGAGTATTTCATGTTCCAAAAGGGTCACGAAACTTCGCCAATTGCTAATATCACGGCCGGTTGATCATCACTTGCTTAATATCAATTATTAAATTCCATGAAGTCACAAATATCATAAAATCATATCATCTATCTGACACAACTAATTGCTATTTCACAAATTGGATTAAAGTTGTTCAACATAAACACATAATTGCCGCACTATTTCGATTATTTTAATAACTTCAAAGCATATAATTAATCCTCAAAATTAAATTCAATTATAATGTCACTAAAATTTTATTTAACATATAATCCAAAATAGCAATTTTAGTATATCACGAAACGTGGCATGAAAGTCCGGAGCCCAACTCCAAGATCAAAACTTGATTATAATGATTCGAAAACAAAAACCCACAAAAGATTAATCTCGGCTGCAGACTTAAATCCTCTTCAATTGTTGCGCCAAATAAAAAGCATCCTAAATTCAACATATCAAGAATAAGATATTTAAAATCAATAATCGTCTTTTAGATTGTTAATAATTAAGCAAATAAAACGATAAATACTTATCTCAATGTTACGGATTTTGCGCTACCCGATTATTGCAGATACATTAGAAGACTAGAGGTAGAGCTATGATGCTGATAAAGTATTATAAAATAAAGAGAATAGGAGAGTGATTGGGGAGAGAATAAATCAGTATATTATTCCATTAAGTAGGAGATATATATATAGTTATATACATATACAATAGTTAGGGTTTTCTTAGAAAACACTAAACTCTAGACCTAGAATATTTTAGAGAGTACAAGAATATAATAGACATCCACCAATATTTCACACAAAGTACTTTTTTTAGATAAAATAAAAAATTTAAAATTCTCAAGACTGTATTTTCTTGAGTTGTATGTATTAGAACATACACGATACACCCGTTTACATAACCGTTTACATATAGTTTTACATGCAACCAGGATTATTTAATTGTTTTGGTCCTTCAATTGGTATAACGTACAAACTGGTGTATCTTATACCAATTGAGTCTCATCTTCAATGACAGACTTGAGTTCTTGACTCAGTGTTGAAATTAGTCAAGAGTATTAAGCCATAACCAAAACCTTCAACCTAAATCAGTGAAAATAGGCATGCGCCAAACATGGTGAGTCCAAGAAGAAACCAAAGTTCAGACAATTCTTTTCAAATCCAATCAAATTCTCTCTCTTCAATCCTTAGTTTGTTGAAAAAGCCTCAAGCTTTTCCCTTTTTACTCTTAATCTTCCTTTTTCTTACTTGGGTTTCTCTCAAATTTCAAAACCCTTCTCATTTCTCTCCTGTTCTTCAAAATCCTAAAAGATGGAGTAAAGAAGAAGACTTAAAAGCTAATTTGGTTAGGTTTCTTCCTTCTAAATTGGCTAAAGATAAAAGGGGTTGGTTGCTTAATCCTGTTTCTGCTGCAATTGATGCTGGTATTGATGGTATGTTTATAAATCTCTTTCTGTCATTTTTTTTGGTGTATAGAGAGTAGCAAAAGGCAGTGATGTAGACGGGATTCGATCCCGGGTGTATTGGAGTTGGGTTACTGATAATTTTGTGTTGTGCGTATTTGTTTCCATATATAACTGACAGTATTCACTAAATGGAAGAAATTTTATGATTAATTAGTTCTTATGATATTATGATTAATCATTTCCTGCAGCAGGGAATAACAGGAAAATTAAATTAATTGGTGTTTTCTGGAATTAATTTATGATACTTTCTATGAGAAAATTGAAGCGGTTTCTGTAATTTCTGTTGATTGATATATTGCTAGGTTTTTTTTTTTTGGCTGACTCATCATGCAGTAGTTTGTAATTATACTTTTTTTTACTGCTGAAAGGAGTTGAAACAATGTTCATTGTTGGTGTTTCTTTTGTATGTATTCAGGTGGGGCATTGGCCTGTGCTACAGTTCATGTTGGTGAAATCCGGCCTGGAGGAATTCGGGGGAATCACAGACACTATACTAGTAACGAGACGTTTATCATTTGGGGTGCTCGTATAAAGTTTAGGGTATGCTTTTATTTCATATTGAAATGAATTTCTATATTATATTGCTTGTTTCTGTGATGGTAGAAAAAATGAGTACCTTGGTGGTTTTATAAATTCTTTGATTTGCATTTTTACCATTGTTCTGTTGCTTTCTATTATGTATATGTTTGCTCTAACCACTGAAATATTTAAGCTTCTTTGGAGCTGCTTCAGCTAATTCTGTCTTTAAACAATAGTTTGCAAATGGGATTGGGAGCAAATGTATCTTTTAGCCTCTTTCGGTGCAAATGTTCATGGAACAATTTGTCATTTTAATTGGTAGAAAATCACAATTTTAATTGGCTATATCTCATCACACACTTTTCTGTCATTATGTTTGTTCAATTGTTTTATGACCATTATTCCCTATCTTGTTACTGGGAAATATTAACTACTACGTATTTTAATTACAATAGGAAGGGGAAAGAGAAAATTTTATTATGAATTTATTGGTAGGGGATGGTGGTTTTACATCGTACAAGGGAATCTGGAACATCTTGTGATACTTAAGCTTCATATTTTAGAAGAAAATAGAATTAGATTAAAGCAAAAGCAAAACTATGGGTGAAGGTGGTGCCTGCGCCCTGCGGAAAATATCATGCTTTGGGAGTTGTAGTCTTGTAAACCATTTCGTTCAAAACAGGAATAAAGATTGTGAACCAATTATCAATTTGAGATTGTTTATTTTGAATTGTCCAGTTTTTGCTGCAAAGAGGGTTAACTGAACTTTTTTTGACTAGTATTAGTCTAGAGTCTAATCTAAGTTGTGTTGTAATTGAGATAGGCCATTGATGCTCTATCCAGGCATTTTCTGTTTTGCCAAATATACCACTGTTATCAACCGAGAAGTAAATTTGTTAAATGCTCTCTGTGAAGTATGTTTGTATGCATATGAAATGATGGTAGAAAGAGCAAGGATTGTACTTTATAGGCAGCAAGTCAGAAAAGATTATTGGTAGGGTGTGTTATGTGTCCTCAAAACAGCCATTTCTTGGACCTAAGGGAAATCTCAATGCAAATAATACATAACCTCCACTACAATGTTGAGTGGCTTGATCATGTTATGCCCGAAGAATGCAATTAGTGATTTTTATTGTATTTAAAACATATTTAATTTCCTATAACGACCATATCTTGAGTTAACGTGTCTTACTAAGCTTAGTTGGAAACTACATACTTGAAGAGACATGTAATTTTTCAGATAAATCATCTTTTCATGGGTACCGTAATACCATCCAGATTATATGAATAGGAATTATGTACTTGTGATAGTTTTGATATAGCAAAACAAATAAATATGCTTTATTACTAAAATTACTAAAATAAGTTAAGTTTTCCCATAGCACTCATATGGGACAAATAGTCTTTCAGAAAGTGTTCAGCATGCCTTGAGGTTTGTTAAACATCTTTGTTCTCTATTTCCTACGTGCTCAACAAATATTCAAACTTAAAACTGTGTTAGGTTAGTATTAGACATCAAGCTGAAATCAACTCATTGTTGCCTGTAAAGTGGATTGTTCGAGTTCAGAGATTAGGATCTCTTACTCTCATGGAACGTTGATCATTCTATTTTCTTGAAATATATCAATTCTCTCTTTCTTTTTCAGTCTCCAAACCACTTTTGATCATTAAGATTTGTAGTTACATTTGAATGAAGATTATGAGCCTTTTCCACAGTAACATCCACAATAGATCCAGTGCGCTTGACAAGATCTCCCTCTTTAATAGCGGTATCACTACCAAAGACAACAATCCCTACGTGAAAAGTGAACTATATACCGTAAAAAGTCAAAACTACAAAACATGTTAAGTTGATTGTATCTCTTGATTCCTCTTCTCAAGGGGTGGGGTTTCATGTGCTGTTTTGTGGTATTGTGGTTTTATCAATTTAATATGGACTATGGACCTGCAATTTAATAGTAAGGAGGTAGTGGAGTCTTGTTGACTTGCTCCTTCTTAATCTACGAAGGCTACAATTGATTTTTGATAGAAGGGAGGAAATGGGGACTTTTCGACTTGTTCTATCTCAACCTTGGCTTGCTGAAACCCTATGGATGATATCCACTGTACAGTGCAGTTATAACTTGTAATCACATGTATTTGTGATATTATCTTCTTATTTTAGATAGGTTTGACACCATTGATTAATACATTTTTGGTGTGTACATTGATATTTTAAAAATATTTTTATAAGATTAACTTTGACCTTCAAAAAGAGATGTTAATTTTTTTTAGTGAAGAGGAGTACTAAATAATACTGCATTGTTAAGAAATACCATGATTCTTTGATTTTATCCACTCACATGAATAAAGACAGATTTAGCCAATCATCAATTACTATGTCACAAAATTATTCTTTTCCTCATAATCATTACTTGAGATTAGGTGTTTAAAATCTTTCTGAATACATTCTTGATAGCAATTTGAACCTTTGGTGACTCACTTATTGATTCATGGATCCCAATTTGGAGTTTGCTCATAGGTGAGTGATACCTGCAACCACTCTTTGTATATTTGTTGGCAAGTTTTGATCTTTCCATGTGTTCAGATATATTTTCTAAGAGTGTTTAAAGACATTTCTCTCGGCCAATATACTTCAACTCTTCAAGTTGTTACATGTTGGTTTCTTCCCTGTTATTAGGTCCCTTTATCTGGCTTTGTATTTATTAAATCAGAGAGGGATTATTTGTGAGCATGATGTGATGTGATTTTTCTATAAGCCGGATCAATGTCATATTTTGTGTTACTTTGGAGTTTATAATACACCTTGTTCTGGTATTATAACTTGACATTGATGCATGTGCAGTTGGAGAACAGTCAAGTAGCTGATAAGGGTTATGCTGAAGTGGTAATTGGTGCAGATGAGGTTGCTGTTGCAGCTAGCCCAAGAGGGATAGCCCATGCGCTGGTGAATGTAGATCCGATAAGGACAGCATTCCTTTTGGGATGTCAAGATGAAATTGTTAACTATAACAGCTCGAACACTGCTTATAATATCTGGAAGGATCTTTAACTTTGTCACTTTATTTGTAAATTCTGTCCTGATTTTTTTCTTTTTGAATCTTTTATTGCATGTCATTAGCGCTAAGGGCATCTCTCATTTTGTGATCTTTGTCAGGATGTTTCACTCATTGGTTTTTGCCATCTTTTTGGTGGTTTGCTTTATATGGGTGAATTTGTAACAGTGATTTACTTTTGATTGCTTTATTGCATAAGATTACTGGTTTCGGATCTCCAAATATTGCTTTCTATTTTGTATAATTGTTCTGTTTTGTGGAATATATTACTAAATTCTACTGTATTAGATCTTCGATTGGGGGGGGGGGGGGGAGGAGGGGACCAAATAGAACCTTTTAGCAAATTTATTACCATAAACTACTGTATTTGAAGTTTTCAATTGAGAAGCATTTGAGCTTTTATGTGATACGGAGTAATATAAAATGAATTTACATCTCCCTTTTGCTGCTCTTTAACTGATCTAATTATTTATTACATATACCACAAAAGCTCACTTGTATACAAAAACCTCCCTTATGTAGTGAATAATTTTTCCTTTGATCTCACTACTTAAGATCTTATTTAACAAAAGCTTATTTGCTTTCATTTGGTAAGGCGTCTTATGCTGAGGCATGGGGATTTTAGGTAATGTGCATAAGACTCCTAACCAAATGAAAGATGCTCATTCATGTAAAAAGCAAATAAGCTTTTGGTAATGTGCATTGTTCCAGTACCGAAGTGCAGCTGTGGAGTCCCATAACGGATTTAACTTGGATGTGAAAGATGCTCATTCATTCAGTTGGATTCCAACCCAGCTACATTGACTGTTGCACTTATCTCCTTGTGATATCCATGGAGGCCAACATCAGAAAAGCTATGGTATTATTGTTCAAGAGGCTGAGCCTGGGACATGACATTCTGTTCTCTTCAGTGGATGTGGGACTTCTTTCATCTCAGCAGATTGGCTTAGAGTCAATGGCACAATCCTACTCTATGATGTTGACAGTTTCTGGTACGTATATATGTTGTATTCGGAGTATCTTTTTTCTTTTCATAGTAAAGGAAATTGTATTAATGACTCAATGAGAGAGTAAAACTGTTAAAGTACCACAAAAAAGCCTTCTTTTTTATGCTAGCACTGCATGTAATATAGTAATAATGAGGCAGAAGTGCCAATATATGGAAGTGCTCTGTTTGAACAAGAGAGAATGTAGTCTTTTCCTGAGTATCTTTCTCTTCGATGACTTCCACCCTGCCATGTTTATTGCTTCATGCTTGATATTCACATTTTCAACAAGGAGAGAAACTAAGAGATCATCTCCTATGAGATAATTGAATCTCTGACAGTTACAAGTTGAGTGATAGCCTGTTTGTCCTTTGTACTAATGTTACGAGCCCATATCTTCGTTCCTGCCTTTCATCATATGCTACCTTCTGTTTGGGGTGTGCATTGGTCTTCAGTGCAATCTCGTTTCTGTCACCCTTTTACCAGAGGGGGAGGGAAGATGATGGTTAGGGGGAGGGTGTATACATTGGTCTTCTGCATTTTTCATTAATACAAGTTTTAAAGAGATTTTGTTTCTTATTTATTTTTACTATGAATGTCACCATTTATCTGATTTGTTGCAGTAATTTGCTGTCAATTTGTTAAATTATTAATATATGATGTGTGTGAAGTAGTTATATTGAGTTGATATTTCAGACACTTCATTGAGAATGTTAATATGCCCTAAGAAACAAGATAATAATTTCTGATTGGGTGACCATAATAAATGATTCCAGTGTTTATGTACAATGGTACTTTGAAAAATAAATAAAAATAAATCATATTTCAATATATATAAGGCTTAGGCTATTAAAAGAAGTTACTCTTAAGGGGAAAAAGCTGCGCTTAATCTTAAAATGTATAAAGAATTCAAGAAGATGACTTCTTTGCTGGGTTTACCTATCCAAGTGTCAAAAAAAATTGCATTGCCCCATCAATGATGTCACTTGAATGTGGAATTTGCTGGTTTTAAAGATTTGGGTTTGACCAACAAGTTGTTTGACTCTCCACTCCTGTCATATCCGCAGGTGCCAACATCGGTGTCAAATCCGATGTTCTAGTGGGCAAAATATGAGGATAGCTTGTTCTTCCACTTCAGTGGTCATTGTACACAAATTCCTTCAGAAGATGGTGACAAATTGTTGGAAAGAATTGCACAATGATTTCAACCTTACCTTTGGTATGTGTATATGTTTAGTTAACTTATGCATACATTTATATTTGATTGATAGCCCCCAAAAAAGAAAATTCTCCTTCTGTTCCCCCTACATGAAGAAAGAAGATTGTCATCGTGAGTTTTGTTCTGTTTCTGAGATATTCTTCGTAGATGATGAAACTTTTTTTTTTTTGGTGGAAATTCTCTTTGGTAACACCCAAATTTTTTTTTTTTCTCTTTGGTAAAAATTGAAAACTCTCATTATCATTGGTAACATTGTATTATTTGTATTAAGTTACTTATAACATTTATGATTAATATTTAACTATAGTTAGAGGTTTTGGGTTAGTTTTTTTATTTTTTAATACTCCCTCCGCCCGAGGTTATCTGCAACAAAGGACAATATTTCGGACTCGTAGGCAAAACTTTTAGGGGAGTTTTAATTGAGTTTTGGTGGGTTTAATTAAGGTTGAAAATGGAGGGAAAAGGAGCGGTCCCACTTAATTTTGTTTTGAGTGGGTTTTAGTTAGTGGGTAATAGGTGGTGGAGGGGACCACTAACCAAAAAAGTGGGTAATAGTGGGTAATTGATAGTTAAATATTACCCAAAAAGGAAAGAAAAAAATTTGTTGCAAATAATATAGAGCACCCATTTTAGGTAAATGTTGCAGATAATTGGGGGCGGAGGGAGTAATTAAATTATTATAAAAATAAATTTTAAAAAAAATCCAACCCCTTTCCCCCTGCCGGCGCCAAGCATTCCCCACTCCCGGCTGGTGACGTCGCCCCCACCTACTCTCTTTCCCCCAACCCCGACGCCCCATCACCCTCCATTTCCCCCACCCAAACGCCCCATAAGTGGCCATGGAACTTCTCCATTGATACTTATTTGGGTCCTTGCATTGACTTTTCAAGTATTTTGTATAATACTGTAATTCCGACCCCAAACCACCCCTAAAACCGGCCCCTCTCCCCGAATCGACCCTGCCTGAAGATGAATTAGCTGGAGTTTTGGAATTCAAATTATGGTGAATGAAATTAGGGTTTTGATTTATGAAATTTAAGAAGGAATCCACCTTTGATTTTGTGAAGCAAATTGCTGGGTTTTGGAGTTGAACACTTCCCTCCTTTTTCTCGCAGTGTTGGAGTTGAGTGAGTTGGTGGAAAGTGTGCTTATGCTTGAAAAGTGTGATTAAACAAGGTTAATGCATCTCCATGAGTCCGTGGAAAGTAGATCTTTATGCCTTGGGAGTTACTTACAAGATCTTTCTTGATTTGTTTCTGGGATCATTAGTGAGCTTGACGGACCTGATAATTTTAATATGAAGCGATTTGGTGAAACGAAGTAAATGGAGGGTGATGGGGCGTTGAGGTTGGGTGAAAGAGAGTAGGTGGGGGTGGGCGTCGCCGCCCGGGGGTTGGGGATGCTTGGCGCTGGCAGGGGGAGAGGGTTGGGGCTGGTGGGTGGGAGAGGGGTTGGGTTTTTTTTTTAAAAAAATAAAATAAAATTATATTTGTAATAATTTAATTATTAAAAAATTAAAAAAAAAAAACCATGGTTTAAGTTTTTTAATAAAATGGTGATTATATTTGGTAATCAATATTACAATGTTACCAATGGAATAAATTTTTTGTCTTTTTACTAAAGAGAAGAAAATAAAGTTGGGTGTTACAAAAGAGAATTTCCCTTTTTTTTTTTGGGAAAATTGCTGTTGAAGTTCTGCATTGCACAAGAACAAATTGCTATCAATCTTGTCTTTTGATGACTTAAATCGTACCATTCAGATACGAGCCTACTGCTAAACGGTTCCTTTGAGAACAGAGGAGATTTCAACGGGCATGGCCAAATAGGTTGTTGGAGTAGTCTTGGGGCACCTACAGATGCTGTCCATTTGATGCTTGGGAAGCATGAGAGCAATCAGCAACCACCACTCCTCATATTGGTGAGAGGTTGAAGCTACAAATATATGCTCAGCATCTGTGCTTGTACTGCAGTGATAAAAATCCTCCTATCACTTTCAGGGCCAAACTGCTTAAGGTCGCCGGCTGTTGTTCGGTGAGTTCTGCTCATGGCTATAGAAATTTTATTTTTAGTAAATAAATCTCCTAGTTTTAGCTTAGCTTTGACAACATGCATTAACTGCTCTTAGAACTGTATTCGTGGCATCATAAGTTTGGTTTCCGTTAATGCATATACATCTGACACAACTAAATGCTTTTATTAGGACGAGTTCTGGGCTCCTTGGTAATTACAGATGATCTATTAGATGCTTGATCCTGACTAGTAATTACTTGTTGAAATTATTAGCATGCTAATATATCTGCTGAGATTATCCTGACTCATAAATTACTCATACAATTGTACTTCAGAACATCAGGATCATTAACACATATACTGGCAGTATACAACTGTCAGAATAATTGACAAAGGGTAAAACAACTTCCAACAGGAAATTAAAAGACTGTACAAAGAGATTAGTAGAGGATTTCATGAAATATAGTTGGATTAAGCCCCAGGAAATTTGAAAAAAAAAAAAAAAAACAGAGAAAATAAGGGATAATTATTGAGGTAAAGTAAGTATTGGTATCAGGAAGTTAATTTATAGGATAAACCAGTGCCTTCAAGTTTTTCATCCATGAGTCTCTTCATCTTCTCCACCATGGGAGGTGTAAAATGATGAGTCCAGTCCCCCACCTCGCCTTTCCTGAAGTATGAGTTTTTGTCAAACAACTTGTTAATCACACCACTCTTGTTAACCTCCAATTTTTTCATACTCTTGATGCTACACATCTCTATAATTTGTTGTATGACACCATCACTTTCCTCTTGGGAAGTAAATGGCATACCCACAAATTCGGCCAATCTCTTCAGCTGAACTGTGGGATCATCCTTCAATTCCTCATACTTGAGGAATAGCACCTTGTCAGGTTGTTCTAAACATGCCTTCCAATACCCGACAGCATGATCGAAGAATGGCCCAAAAGGTATTCTATCCTCACAAAAAGCTTCAAAGAAATCCTGCATGGTAGGAGTAGGGTAAAACATACCGAGTATCATCTTCAATATATCCATGGAAAAGTAGTTCTTCATCACTTTCATGGAAAAATAATATAGAGAAACAAGTGTGTCCATGGGATTTCGGGTGATATACAAAATCCGACACCCAGAAGTCCGAATAGATTCAGGAAGTGACACATAGGGTAGGTGTGTGCTCAAAAGTCTTGGTGAGGAAAGCTCATTAAGGTGATGTGGACGAGGATAAACAAAGGCCTTATTATAGACATCGGTCTCTAAGCTGTACACAAGCTCATGAGGATGATTTTCAAGGAGAGGATTTTGGTGATGATTTGCGGAGTAGTTGGCACGGTTAACAACCGCGAATAATAGGGATTTCAACCATGTGGTGCCAGTTTTTGGGAGACTACCAATGATGAGATCGGTGTCTTGAGCATGAAAGTGTCTTTGAAACACGAGTACATTTTGGAGATGATTGTCATGGTACCAGTAACCTTGGTATTTCAATATTTTGCTGCCGATGAAGTTAGCCTTCGGAAGGCATTGCTGAAGCTGTTGAACCTCCTTTTCAGACACTATAATTTCTTCCTGTTTCTGGTTTTGATTCATGTTAGATGAGAAGTTAGATGTTTAAAGTTGCTATGTATATATTTATACATAGTAGGGACGACTAGGATGTGTAGGAAACTTATTCAAGTTATTTTTGTGGACAAAGAAACTTACACATATTAAATCATTAGCGTGTTGGACTAAGTTAATCTGGAATTTTTAAAATATTGCTAAATAATTACTTAAGTTTCAATCAACTGGATGTAGATCTCCCAACTTTCTCATCAATAATGCCAACAAATACATTTCTTGAAAATGATTTATCTAATAAAGCCAATTTTATTAATGTAGCACAACATTTTATTTTCTTTTATTTTTATTATATTTGATGTTTTCATCAAGAATCATTTAATGCTATGAATATTCTTGATGATTTATATGATGGCCAAATCATTGACTAGTCATTTTTCTTTTTATTTCGTCCACCTCGCTCACCTTAATTCTTCTTCTATACTATACTATCTCTGTTCGGATTTAGTTGCCACATTACTAGTTCAAATTTTACTATATAGCAGCGAGACTCGATTGAACTATTGATTCCCGAAGGGAGTCATATTATACTACTTTTTGTGCCTCATGAATACCCCGCCTTCCAGGAATTGAGAAGCAAGGGGGTCAAAAGGTTTATATCAGTTCGTATACTCAACCTGTAATCTTATCCATCCACATTATTTTACATGAAATTAACCAATATTTCTTGCTAATTTTTGGGGTGATAATTCTTGCAGGCAGAAGATTTGTCTGGTGAGAGGTCACTTTCAAAGAAACCTAGAATTTTCTTGCATCATTTGGCAACCAGTTGGCAATCTAACAACACAATTTACAGTACTAAATCATCCAAGGGTGAAAAGCTGAGCCTTAGGAAACATGGTGCTCTGCACGACTCCACGGGCTCCGCTATGTATCCTTGTTCTCACAAAGTTGTGCACAACAGACAATCCAAGTCCGGTATATAAAACTTTTTTCTTATTACTTTATTAGTGATAAAATATGAGTAGTATATAGAGTATAGACTGCAATATTTTAACTCGACTAGAATCAATCAAGAGTATTGACTATTGACGATACAAGTTTGATAATTTCGACCTATTTGCATAATGCATTTGAACCATCTGATTTGGCTTCTATCTTTAGATAAATCTTCGCTAATTTCCTCTTCAGGAATTTCACACGCCTGTCTAGCATGATTTCCTCTTTATCAAGCCGGTTGATATTGTGTTGCTTAACCTTTTATTGTTTCCTTGTTCTGTCAATTACAGTTCTGATGTACTGTGCATTTACCGTAATAGTAGCAAAAACCGGGAAGTAGCAATCCATGGAATAAGACAAAAAAAAAAAAAAAAAAAAAAAATCAGGCGAGAATATGTGGCAATATTGAATCTATTCATTGGACAAATGGAAGAATACAAGTTTAAGAGCATAGTAGAAATAAAGTTTTCTTACTTTGATGTTGCTTTGAATGCTTTCTACTAGTTCTTCAGTATATAATGGGTATTCCACTTTTTTGGTAGTTTTTTCTTTGGGAATGCCCTTTGCCTTCTGAAGCTGTGTTAAGTCTCTTAGTATAGCCCTTTCCGAAGATAGGTTACCACTTTTGTGTCGTAGTTTATGATGCAAGCTATGAAGCTGCATCTTCTATTCGCGCCAACACAGAATATATCATAGATAAGTGTAACCTGTTGAAGCAAAAGGCTAACTAATTTACTTATTAAGGATAACCAGTAATTACTAGCGTATCGGGTCTAACTAGTTGTTGCTCCTCTAGTGCATTGTTCCATTGATTTATCTGCTGCTTTAGTTCTTCGAGCTTTGATTTTTGTGAGTTAAAATTGTGGGTTACTATATATTGATCTGCCTGTAATTTACAATACCGAAGTACATTTACCAGAAATGGAATATTCAAGCTGATCATGGGACAAGCCGAGGCCTAAGAGAAGCATAGAGAAATCGGCCTTAGCCTAGTAAAATCGGGGTGAGCCACAGTTTAGGTATATAAGTTAGCCTTATTCCGATAGAATCAGGATCACGAACCAAATGAGCTAGTTATGATCAACTCTCAAAAGTCCATATTAAGCTAATAAGATATAAGAAAAGCAAATCTTTTTCCAGTACAAGTCCCTGCTTATCTTCTTGCATTCTGCTTCTAGTTTCTGTGTCGACAGAACTGCTGTTCTGCTTTCGTATTCTTCAGTTTCTAGTAAACTTTTCATGATAATAATAGCAGGATTGATGACAAGAGAGCATGTATAAGAGGAAGAACTGATAGAATGTACATGATGTCCACGGCAAGTTATTAAGTCAACTCCTTCAATAAAATTGTTTATGCTCTAATTTATAATTAATACTTCGTATACATTATTTATTAGCATTTGTTAATTATGCTTCCAGGCATTTTTAACTTATCTTCCGGTATGGAATCTTGGTATGTTTTCAGGTCGGATCCCTAGGCTCGTGCTATGGAATGCCTATAAAATGAACTCCAAACCTCGGGTAAGGCAGGGCTGGGTCTTGGGGATGGACCCTTTGAGGCTCGGATGACCATATTGGTGTCTTATTTATAGTAAAAGAGATAAGAGGGAGTGTGGGAATCATATGATGAGAAAAGAGATAAAAGCATTGTCTAAAAACGTTTAAATTTTTTCTAAAAGGTAATACATTTAAAAACGAAGTGAGGAAGTAGTGGGATTAACATGATTGACAACAGGGGCGAAACTAGCAAGGAACAAGGGGTATTTGACAAGCAATGACTTTTAACATAACAGGTACATATTATTGTAAAAAACAAACAAGTTTGTACAATAGTCAAATGATGAGCTGATTCATGAACTTATATAGTATACTTTGTATATATGTAGTTTTATGACATGTATGTATTAGAATTGCTAGACATACATTATATACCTATGAATTAGAGGTGATAAAATTTAGGTCGGGCCGGACCTTAACATCATATTTCGTGCCCATACCCGTAAAAAAAATAACAGGCTTGTCGAGCCGGGTTCGGGTTTTAACTAAAAATGTGCTTTTATGCTTGTCCAAACCCGTCCTATTTTCGAACCGGGCTAGTGGGCCAGCCGATGTTGATCACTACTATGTATCTATGATTGCAGTAGGAAAGTATCTTCAGCACTCTCATCACTGCAGTACAAACAAGGATGGTGTTTATACATTTGTTCTTGTGACACTTTCCTAACCATTATCACAACCTCGTAATTGAAGTTGTCCTGAATTTTGCATCAGAACTTTCTGAACTGCATTGCTGAATGGGCCATGGGCCTCCCCACCTTCACCTTCCTCCAAGCTCACATCTGCTGAAGTCTCATTAGAGTGTCACCCGCTTAGTAAAACTCCACAGTCGGCCTTGGTTGCTTATTCGAGGCTTAGTTGATCTTGATCAAGTTCATTGAGGCAGAAGCTTAGGCTAGCTTGGTCTTTGAAGTGTTACTTCAAATGTCTGCCAATGTTAGGGGTGTCTATGCTTGTGAGTTCTTTGAGCTTTTGGAGGACTTGGTCATATGGGAAGAACATGGGCCGTAAACATCAGGCTTGACCCTTTGATGTCGTCATTGTTGGCCCAATTTGCTCCTTCTCTTGGTCTATTAGGCCTCCACTATGGCATGAGTTTGAGAGAATTGTGAAGCTTGCCTTAGGAGGTAACTTGTTTACTAGTTGCCTGAAATCCATGTCTACAGAAGCATGTTTTCAATGTGAGGTCGCCTGCTGTTGTTTGGTGAGTTCTGCTCATGGCTGTAGCAAATTCATTTTTAGTAAGTAAATTGCCTAGTTTTAGCTTAGCTTTGACAATATGCGTTAACTGCTCTGAGAACTGTATTTGTGGCTTCATAAGTTTGGTTTCCATTAATGCATATACATCTGACACAACTAAGTGCTTTTATTAGGACAAGTTCTGGGCTCCTTGGTAATTAGGGAATTATCTATTTAGATGCTTAATCCTGACTAGTAATTACTTGTTGAAATTATTAGCATGCTATTATATGTGCTGAGATTATCCTGACTCATAAATTACTCATACAATTGTACTTCAGAACATTAGGAGCATTAACACATATAATGGCAGTATAGCACTGTCAGAATAATTGACAAAGGGTAAAACAACTTCCAACGGGAAATTAAAAGACTGTACAAAGAGATTAGTAGAAAATATCATAAAACATAGTTGGATTAAGCCCCAGGAAATTTGAAAAAAGTAAAGAGAAAATAAGGAACAATTATTGAGGTAAATAAGAATTGGTATCAGAAAGTTAATTTATAGGATAAACCAGTGCCTTCCAAGTTTTTCATCCATGAGTTTCTTCATCTTCTCCACCATGGGAGGTGTAAAATGATGTGTCCAGTCCCCCACCTCGCATTTCCTGAAGTATGATTTTTTGTCAAACAACTTGTTAATTACACCACTCTTGTTAACGTCCAATTCTTTCATACTCTTGATGCTACACATCTCTATAATTTGTTGTATGACACCATCACTTTCCTCTTGGGAAGTAAATGGCATACTCACAAATTCGGCCAATCTCTTCAGCTGAACTGTGGGATCATCCTTTAATTCCTCATACTTGAGGAATAGCACCTTGTCAGGTTGTTCTAAACTTGCCTTCCAATATCCCACAGCATGATCGAAGAATGGCCCAAAAGGGATTCTATCCTCACAAAAAGCTTCAAAGAAATCCTGCATGGTAGGAGTAGGGTAAAACATACCGAGTATCATCCTCAATATATCCATGGAAAAGTAGTTCTTCATCACTTTCATGGAAAAATAATATAGAGAAACAAGTGTGTCCAAGGGATTTCGGGTGATGTACAAAATCCGACACCCAGAATTGAAGTCCGAATAGATTCAGGAAGTGACACATAGGGTAGGTGTGTGCTCAAAAGTCTTGGTGAGGAAAGCTCATTAAGGTGATGTGGACGAGGATAAACAAAGGCCTTATTATAGACATCGGTCTCTAAGCTGTACACAAGCTCATGAGGATGATTCTCAAGGAGAGGATTTTGGTGATGATTTCCAGAGTAGTGGGCACGGTTAACAATCGCGAATAGTAAGGATTTCAACCAAGTGGTGCCAGTTTTAGGGAGGCTACCAATGATGAGATCGGTGTCTCGAGCATGGAAGTGTCTTTGAAACCTAGGGACATTTTGGAGATGATTGTCATGGTACCAGTAACCTTGGTATTTCAATATTTTGGTGCCAATTAACTTAGCCTTCGGAAGGCATTGCTGAAGCTGTTGAACCTCCTTTTCAGACACTATAAATTCTTCCTGTTTCTGGTTTTGATTCATTTTAGATGAGAAGTTAGATGTTTAAAGTTGCTAGGTATATATTTATACATAGTAGGGATGACTAGGATGTGTATGAAACTTATCCAAGTTATCTCTGTGGTCAAAGAAACTAACACATATTAAATCATTAGCGTGTAGGACTAAGGGCTTTTTTAGTTCAACTTATTTTTGCTTATCTGATCTGATTTGGTGTGATTTGATCTGAATGTCCGATTTGACAACTTTGACCTTATGTGTATGATAATCTAAGAAGAAATATATCTAGTGGGGTCTTGTTAGAATCGTATTAATGTGTAAATTTTATTAATATGTAATTTTTATAATTTTTTTCATTACGTAATTAAAGATATTTAGCGATAAAAAAACTGCACATAAAACGATGATCTGGTTTCAACTTATTTTTCTAATCTGACTGATTTGAACTTTTTTTTTTTTATCTGACCTGAATTTATTTTTTCTGAAATAAGTAAAAAATAAGTTGAACTAAACAATGCCTAAGTTTATTTGTAATTTTTAAATAGAGCATTAAATAATTACTTAAGATTCAATCAATTGGATGTAGATCTCTCAACTTCTCCTCAATAATGCCAATAAATGCATTTCTTGAAAATGACTTATCTAATTAAGTCAATTTTATTAATGTAGCCCAACAATTATTATTACTTCTAATTTTTTTTTTTATTATATTGGATGTTTTCATCAAGAATCATTTAATGCTATGAATATTCTTGATGATTTATATGATGGCCACATCATTGATTAGTCTTTTACTCTTTTTTCTTTTTATTTCGTACACCTCGCTCATCTTAATTCTTCTAATTCTTTACTATATTGTCTCTATTCGGATTTAGTTGCTACATTACTAGTTCAAATTTTACTATATAGCAGTGAGACTGAATTGAACTATTGATTCTAGACGAAGGGAGTCCTTATTATACTACTTTTCGTGCCTCGTGAACTCCCTACTTCCAGGAGGTGAGAAGAACGGGGTCAAAAGGTTTATACCAGCTCATATACTCAACCTGTAATCTTATCCAACTACATTATTTTACATGAAACTAGCCAATATATCTTGCTAATTTTTGGGGTGATAATTCTTGCAGGCGGAAGATTTGTCTGGTGAGAGGCCAGTTTCAATAAATCCTAGATTTTTCTTGCATCTTTGGGCAACCAGTTGGCAATCTAACAACAAGATTTACAGTACTAAATTATCCAAGGGTGAGAGGCTGAGACTTACGAAACATGGTGCTCTGCACAACTTCATAGCCCCGCTATGTATCCTCGTTCTCACAAAGTTGTGCTCAACAGACAATCCAAGTCCGGTATATTAGTGATAAAATATATGCATAGTATATAGAGTATAGACTGCAATATTTTAACTCGACTAGCATCAATCAAGAGTATTGACAATACAAGTTTTGATAGTTTCAAAACTCTTTGCATAGTACATTTGAACCATCTGAGTTTGCTTCTATCTTTAGATAAATCTTCGCTAATTTCCTCTCCAGGAATTTCACACGCCTGTCTAGCATGTTTTCCTCTTTATCTAGCCGGTTGATCTTGTGTTGTTTAACCATATACTGTTTTCTAGTTCTGTCAGTTTCAGTTCTGATGTACTGTGCATAATAGTAGCAAAAACCAGGAAGTAGCAGCCCACAGAAGAAGACAAAAAAAATCACTGTTGTGCAGTAGTTTATGATGCAAGCTATGAAGCTGCATCTTCTATTCGCGCCAACACAGAATATATCATAGATAAGTGTAACTTGTTGAAGCAAAAGGTTAACTAATTTACTTATTAAGGATAAGCAGTAATTACTAGTGTATCATGTTCATGGTATAATCGGTGCAGATGTTGCTGCTCTTCTAGTGCATTGTTCCATTGATTCATCTGCTGCTTCAGTTCTTCGAGCTCTGATCTTTGTGAGTTTAATTTGTGGGTAACTATATATTGATCTGTCTGTAAATTACAATACCAAAAGTACATTTACCAGAAATGGAATATTCAAGTTGATTGTGGGACAAGCCAAGGCCTTAGATAAGAATAGAGAAATCAGCCTTAGCCTAGTAAAATCGGGGTGAGCTACAATTTAGGTATGTAGGCCTTATTCTATTTGAATCAGGATTGCGAACCATACCGGGCTAGTTATGATCAACTCTAAAAAGTCTATATTAAGCTAATAAGATAGAAGAAAAGCAAACCTTTTTCCAGTACAAATCCCTGCTTATCTTCTTGCATTCTGCTTCTAGTTTCTGTGTTGACGGAACTGCTGTTCTGCTTTCGTATTCTTCAGTTTCTAGTAAAATTTTCATGATAATAATAGCAGGGTATATGATAAACAAACCAATTTTGGTAAGGATTAAAGGAAAGGACTGATGACAATTGACAAGGGAGCAAATATAAGAGGAAGAACTGATAGAATGTACTTGATGTCCACGGCAAGTTATTAAGTCAACTACTTCAATTAAATTGTTTATGCTCTAATTTATAATTAATACTCGTATATGTTTTTATTAGCATTTGTTACAGCTAATTATGCTTCCAGGCATTTTTAAATTATCTCCTGCTATGGAATCTTGGTATGTTTTCGGGTCCTTCAGATCCCTAGGCTCGTGGGATGGAATGCCTATAAAATGAACTCCAAGCCTCGGGTAGGGCAGAGTCGGGTCTTGGGGACAGAGCCTCCGATGACCATATTAGTGTCTTACTTTGTGTGGGAACTATATGATGAGGAAAGAGATAGAAGCATTGTCTAAATACATTAAAAAACTTTTCGAAAGGTAATACGTTTGAAACGAATGGAGGAAGTAGTAGGGATTAACATGATTGACAGGATTAGAGAAGCAATGACTTTTAACCTAACAGGTACATATTCTTGTAAATAACAAACAAGTTTGTACAATAATTAGTGACATACTAATTAATTACAAATCTTAATCTTCTAGTTGAACGATGATCTGATTTATGAACCTATATAGTACTTCGTATATATGTAATTTTATGACATGAATGTATTAGAATTGCTAGATATACATTATATACCTATGATTCTATGATTGCAGCAGGAAAGTAGCATCAGCATTCTCATCACTGCAGTATAAACAAGGATGTTGTTTATACAATTGTTCTTGTAACACTTCCCTAGCCTTTGTAACAACCTCTTTATTGCTAAGCCGTCCTGAATTCTGCATCAGAACTTTCTGAACTGCATTGCTGAATGCGCCATGGGCCTCCCCACCTTCGCCTTCCTCCAAGCTCACATCCGCTGAAGTCTCATTAGATTGGCACCCGCTTAGCAAAATTCCATAATCATCCTTGGTTGCTCGTTCGAGGCTTAGTTGAGCTTGATCGAGTTTATTGAGGCAGAAGCTAAGGCTAGCTTGGTCTTTGAAGTGTTCCTTCAAGTGTCTACCAATGTTAGGGGTGTCTATGCTTGTGAGTTGTTTGAGCTTTTGGAGGACTTGGTCATATGGGATGAACTTGGGCCGTGAACATCGGGCTTGATCCTCTGATGCCATCGTTGTCGGCCCAATTTGCTCCTTCTCTTGGTCTATTAGGCCTCCACTGTGGCATGAGTCTGAGAGAACGGTGAAGCTTGCCTTAGGAGGTAACTTGTTTACTAGTTGCCTGAAATCCATGTCTACAAAAGCAGGTTTTCAATATTACAGTTCTATTTGAAATTTATTATCACATTATCCTATACTGTGTTTTTAAGAATTTAACATGATTATATAGTAGTAGTCTCGATCTCTTCTTATTCTTTGTCCACTACTCCGTATAATTTAGTAAAGGAGATATGACAAGATTTTCCGAACATTTCAAAATACATGACTAGTAATATAGTAGTTAAACTTCATATAAGATGACGAGACAATTATATTATCATTTTCTTTTTAGGAAGGCCCGATTTATCTTGGCAAAATTGTGAATTAATCAACAATTTTGTCTGTTAACATGGCATATATTTTTTTCTCATTTTTATTATCTTTAGAATGAACATGCATGCAGATGCAAAATTAACTAACCTGTGATGAGATTGAAGTCACAAGGCACAATAGCTTCATCCTTTCTATGAGGCTCATTTTGCTTCAAAGAAGGTATCAACGTCCCATGGCCACTATAATGGAAGTAGAGCACGTCACCCTCCATAGCGCGATCAACCATGTTTTCGAGTGCCTTCTTAATGTTAGCACCCGTAGGCAAGGCCGAAGAGCCTTCTTCATCACTTAGTAGCTCGATATCCTTTTCGTCGAACCCAAACCTCTTACTAAGCATATGTTTCATGGCGATTACATCATTGATACAACCTTGCAACTCATATTCCGTGTTCGGATAGTTGCACCCTACCAACACTGCCATTCTTTTCCCACTGATTTCTTTCATGACTAACAATTGACAACCAAGTCTTGAATAAGTTCAACAATATGTGGAAAAAAAATGCTTCTTTAGCTTGTTGATTTTTTTTTTTTTTTTAATTTCTTCATATGAATATATGATGATCATATTATATAATATAATGCAACTTATGGTAGGTTTGCTTGGCATGAAGTAGAAGCTTTACCAATTTGTTGGACAATTGAACACTCAATTACTAATCACCTAAAATGGATATTTTGATTATGTAATCAATTACCTAAATTTAGTATCGATTTAAAAGCCTTGCTTGTTTTTTTCCATGCATGTTGAATACTTGACATGCATCTAGCTTAGAGAGTAGTGGTAACTAATTGAGCTACTTATAAATTATTGCCCATTCTATGAGTTGGGTGGTTTTTATGGGAAGAATGAAGTTAATTGTTTGCGTGTAAGTAAGCTAAATAAAGCCGGCATAATTTAATTTCAGTTATTTTGTATTACCATTGTTCGGAATTAGTTGTACTTTGTTCTAATCGTACCTGTTAATATTAAGGTTTCAATTTCTATCTTCTCATCATCACTTACTAGCTGACTCAAAAATTTAATCATAAATCATTACTTCATACGATTTTAAGAAGTTAGCTAAATTTTTTCCATATATCTTAGAATAAGTTACTATTAAATTTGGAATTGATTGGAAGTTATATTGTGTGATTGTATAATTTGCGTCAAACCGTTTTTCTTTTACTCCTTGCATTGATCGGTGTTGAGTGAAAGAAAAGTAGACTATGTATAAATGTTATGGGACAAAAGTAGACCAAAAATAAACAGAACATACACGTTACGTGATGTCTACTTGAATTGAAGATATTGCTTATAACCATAACGTCCACTAGTGTTCCTTCCACAATAAAAGACATTTTTTTTAAAGTTCAATGCTCGTGATGCCTTGAGTTCATTATTACATTGATAGTTTGATTTGGTTTGATTTGATTTTAATTACTCGTAGTTATATGAATATTACAAAGAAGATTAATAAATTTAGAAATTAAAAAATTTAGTTCAACTTACTTGAAAAAAAAAAATTAAAAAATCTAATATATATAATTAATAAATTTATTTTAAAAATTATTAAGTGATACAAAGTTCTAATAAGCTCAAATTACAGTAGATTAGATGAGTTTAAATAAGTGAAAATCAAGAGAATATATTTTTTTTTTAAGAAAATCAAGAGAATATATAATACGTGTAATTTTGTTCATTTTCCAAGCCAATGGCAATGGGGTAGCCAAGTGAAACGACGAAACATCTATAGATCATGTTGATAAGTATATTAGGTGACTCGTACTTCGTAGCTTTGTCCGCCCGATCGGGCGGACATTGCCCGGTCTGACCGGGCGGAAGAAGAAGAGGTGCCTGGCAAATTCGTTGAAGAAACTGCTCTCGCGCCCGACCGGGCGAGCCTTCGCCCGACCGGGCGAGCCTTCGCCCGATCGGGCGGACATTGCCCGGTCTGACCGGGCGGAAGGGGTTTCTTGAGTACTTCGGTTGTTGGAAAAGATGTGCTCTCGCGCCCGATCGGGCGGGCCTTCGCCCGATCGGGCGATCTGGGTTTTCAGCGGTTACGAATTTAATATTTATCTTTTTTGTGATATTGTAACCTAAGTATATTCTAATTAGGAGTCAATACTATATAAACTTCCTATTATTATTATTAGGGTGATGGTGAGAGAAACACAAGAGAGAGAATACTTTGAGTGATTAAGTTCTTCATTGTAATCTTTGTGATCTTTGCCAGTTTATAGTGAAATCATTCGATCTCGGTGCCCGTGGATGTAGCTATCACATCGATAGTGAACCACGTAAATTCTTGGTGTTGTTCTTATTGTTTGCATTGAATTTCTTTATTGTTTTCTTGTTTGTTTTCGACCTTTGCTTCCGCTGTCGCACAACAATTGGTATCAGAGCTCAGGTTCAATCCTTGGAGAGTTTCTTGAAGATAACAATGGCAGGAGATTCAACAATAAGAATTGAGAAGTTTACCGGGAAAAATAGTTTCGGGCTATGGCAAATTAAGATGAAGGCTCTGTTAAAACAACAGCAGATATGGCGTCCGTTGGCTCCAAAGAGTACTACTTCGGAGTCAGGAGACGGACCGACTGACTCGCAGTTAGAAGTTATGGAAGAGAAGGCACACTCTACCATATTACTTAGTCTTGATGATCAAATCATCACGGAGGTTGCTGATCAGGAAACGGCGGCTGGATTGTGGCTGAAGCTGGAGTCATTGTATATGACTAAGTCGTTGACCAACAAATTATTACTGAAACAGCGGTTGTTTAGCCTCCGGATGCAGTCAGGTACTTCCTTACGGGAACATCTAGAAAAACTTAACTCTATTTTGCTTGATTTACGTAATTTAGATGTTAAAATTGATGATGAGGATGCTGCGTTGATTTTACTTGTATCTCTACCGTCTAGCTTTGAGAATTTTGTAGAGTCTTTTGTTGTTGGTAAGGATTCTATAACCTTAGAAGAAGTGAAGGCAGCACTTCATACTAGGGAACTCAGAATGAAAGCTACGAGTGATAATGGGGATAATGGTAGTGGGTTGTTTGTTAAGTCCGGAAAGTCTAAAAAGAATAAGGGGTTTAACAAGGGGAACAATGCTGGGTCGGGTGCTGGAAACGGCAAGGATGGATCTAGTAAAACTACTACTAAAACATGTTATTACTGTAAAGAACCGGGTCACTTTAGGAATAATTGTCCGGTGAGGAAAAACAAGTCCCAGGCTGCTGTAGTTGAAGAGAAACCGAATGAGAGCTATAATTCAGAGGAAGATTTAGCATTAGTCAGTTCTGCTAGGTCTGATGATTTATCTGATAACTGGGTTCTAGATTCGGGGTGTTCGTTCCATATGTGTCCACGTCGAGATTGGTTTGATACATATGAACCTCGCAATGGGGGTATGGTTATAGTCGGTAACAATGCTCCATGTAAGGTCACAGGTATTGGTTCCATGAGGTTGAGGACTGTTGATGGGCGGAGGTTAACTTTGACTAATGTACGGCATGTTCCTGCTTTAGGAAAGAATCTGATTTCATTGGGTACCCTGGATGACTTGGGGTACAATGGTGTGTTTTCAGATGGGGAGTTGTGTATTTTCAGAGGTTCTGAGTTGGTACTTAAGGGTATCAAAAGGAACACCCTCTATGTTTTTGAGGGTGTTACACTGCCTAGTTCTGCGGTTTGCGCATCTGTATCTCACCAGGAGATGACTAAGATTTGGCACATGAGGCTTGGTCATATGGGGGAGAAGGGGATACAGCTATTGTCCAAGAGGGGTCTTCTATCCGGGGTCAAGGTTGCCAACCTTGAATTTTGTGAGCATTGTGTGTTTGGTAAGAAACACAGGTCAAAGTTCAGCAAGGGTGCTCACATTACTGATGCAGTGCTCGATTACATCCATTCAGATTGCTGGGGTCCATCTAGAGTTGAAGGTATGGGAGGTTACCACTATTTTGTGTCATTTGTTGATGACAAGTCCCGATACACATGGCTTAGGTTGCTTAAGTCAAAGGATGAGGCCTTCAAAGTTTTCAAGCAATGGAAAGCTTTGGTGGAAAATCGACAAGGAAGGAAGATCAAGAAGCTACGAACGGACAATGGGCTAGAGTTTTGCAAAGACGAGTTTAATCAGTTCTGTGCAGATGAGGGTATAGGTCGGCATCATACTGTCAGGAAGACACCACAGCAGAACGGTGTAGCAGAACGGGTTAATCAGACACTGCTAGAGAGAGTTCGATGCATGCTCTCTAATGCAGGGCTTGGGAGGAGGTACTGGAGTGAAGCTGTGTTAACAGCTTGTTATGTCATTAATAGGGGTCCTCATTCTGGAATTGATTCCAAAATTCCGTTTGAGATCTGGAGTGGTAAGTTGCCTAATTTTTCGAATTTGAAGATTTTTGGTTGTGTTGCTTATTATCATGTTATTGAGGGTAAGCTGGATCCACGAGCCAAGAAGGGGTGTTTTGTTGGGTACGGGGATGGTGTGAAGGGGTTTAGAATTTTTTCACCTTCGGAGGGTCGGGTCATTCTTAGTAGGGATGTTACTTTCGATGAAAACACCATGTATTCAATTAAAAATGCAGAGATTTCAGATTTGAGAAGGGAAGGAGACAATTTATTACAGACAGATGGGGTACTTGAGGTACATCAGTCTACCATTGCTGATTTACCTCGGGTACAATATATTGATGATGATGCTGATGTTCCAGTGCCGGGTACTCCTGAACCTGAGATTACTCATACTCATTCTAACTCTGGGGATGAGGTGGAGCAATCTAATCAGGGGTCATCTAGTCAACCTGACACCATTCTTGAGATGCCTAAACGAGTTATCAAGAAGCCTGTTAGATTGATTGAAGAGATGGAGGGAAGAAATTGCTGTGTTGATGCGATGACAGGTTATGCATTGAGTGTAGCTGATGATGTAGAGTCATTTGAACCTGCCACATATAAACAAGCAATTAGTTGTAGTGAGTCTGCGCAATGGCTTGCCGCAATGGGTGAAGAGATGCAGTCTCTTTACAAGAACAGAGTGTGGGAACTGGTAAAGGTACCGGAAGGGAGGAAGCTTGTGGGTTGTAAATGGATTTACAAGAAGAAAGAAGGGTTGTCGGAAACTGAGCAAATACGTTTTAAGGCTAGGCTAGTTGCTAAGGGGTTCAGTCAGGTAGAAGGGGTTGATTTTGTTGAGATATTCTCACCTGTGGTTCGACATACTTCTATCCGTGTGTTATTGTCAATTGTAGCACATTTTGATCTTGAGCTGGAGCAGTTGGATGTTAAAACGGCTTTCCTTCATGGCGATTTGGAGGAGGAGATTCTGATGAAGCAGCCCGAAGGATTCGAAGTTCCTGGAAAGGAACACTATGCCTGCAGATTGCTAAAGTCATTGTATGGACTTAAGCAATCCCCCCGACAGTGGTACAAAAGGTTTGATTCTTTTATGGTTTCACAAGGTTTTGACAGGAATTCATATGATTGCTGTGTGTATCATAGTAAGCTGGATAATGGTTCCATGATTTATCTTTTGTTATATGTTGATGACATGTTGGTTGCCACAAAGAATAAATCTGATATTGCTAGATTAAAGGAGATGCTTAACTCGGAGTTTGACATGAAAGACTTGGGTGCAGCTAGGAAGATTTTGGGTATGGAGATCTACAGGGATCGGGCTAGAGGTAAGCTTTTCTTGACTCAGAAAAGCTACATTGAAAAGATTTTGTCTCGTTTTGGGATGGAAAAATCGAAGCCTATAAGTACGCCAACTACTGTTAGTTGTAAGTTGTCTTTGTCTATGTCACCTCAATCAGAGGAGGAGTTGTCTTATATGTCTAGAGTTCCATATGCAAACGCGGTTGGTTGTTTGATGTATGCTATGGTCTGTACTAGGCCGGATATTGCGCATGCTGTTAGTGTTGTAAGCAGGTTTATGGCTCGACCTGGGAGGGAACACTGGCAAGGGGTGAAAAGGATTTTTCGCTACCTGAGAGGGACAACTGATATTGGTCTTGTGTACGGGAATGGTAGGGAATGCTTGGTCACTGGGTACAGTGATTCTGATTATGCAGCTGATGTGGATACCAGGAGGTCTGTGACTGGTTATGTGTTCACTTTGGGTGGTTCTGTGGTTAGTTGGAAGTCTACATTGCAGTCATCAGTTACGTTGTCAACTACTGAAGCTGAGTATATGGCTTTAACTTCTGCAGCTAAGGAGTCTATTTGGCTCAAAGGCCTAGTAGGTGAACTGGGTATTGCACAGGATTTTGCTACAGTGTATTGTGATAGTCTAAGTGCGATTTGCTTAGCTAAAGATCAAGTACACCATGATCGGACGAAGCACATTGATGTCAGGTATCATTTCTTGCGTACTGACAAGAGGATTAAGGTGAAGAAGATTGGGACTGCTGACAACCCGGCTGATTTCTTCACTAAGCCTGTTCCGTTTAGCAAGTTTAAACATTGCTTAGACTTGCTAAATATTGATTACTACGTGATGTAGTAGGCCCCTGAGGGGCGAAGTTGGGGAGCTCCTGGTGTAGGTGTGTTGGCCTTAAGGTGGAGCTTGCCCGGGGCTTGTGATGCAGGTGGAGCATTATGAGTTGTTATACTTGGAGACGAGTATGTGATGGGTCTTGGTTGAAGACTTATCGGGATGTATGGCTTATGCATGAGTCCTGCATCGGGTTTGGCTTGAGATGTTTTTTCACTATGTCTTGATGGGGTTGTTTGCTGACTACGAGTTCTCGTCAAGGTGGAGATTGTTGATAAGTATATTAGGTGACTCGTACTTCGTAGCTTTGTCCGCCCGATCGGGCGGACATTGCCCGGTCTGACCGGGCGGAAGAAGAAGAGGTGCCTGGCAAATTCGTTGAAGAAACTGCTCTCGCGCCCGACCGGGCGAGCCTTCGCCCGACCGGGCGAGCCTTCGCCCGATCGGGCGGACATTGCCCGGTCTGACCGGGCGGAAGGGGTTTCTTGAGTACTTCGGTTGTTGGAAAAGATGTGCTCTCGCGCCCGATCGGGCGGGCCTTCGCCCGATCGGGCGATCTGGGTTTTCAGCGGTTACGAATTTAATATTTATCTTTTTTGTGATATTGTAACCTAAGTATATTCTAATTAGGAGTCAATACTATATAAACTTCCTATTATTATTATTAGGGTGATGGTGAGAGAAACACAAGAGAGAGAATACTTTGAGTGATTAAGTTCTTCATTGTAATCTTTGTGATCTTTGCCAGTTTATAGTGAAATCATTCGATCTCGGTGCCCGTGGATGTAGCTATCACATCGATAGTGAACCACGTAAATTCTTGGTGTTGTTCTTATTGTTTGCATTGAATTTCTTTATTGTTTTCTTGTTTGTTTTCGACCTTTGCTTCCGCTGTCGCACAACAGATCACAAGTCCTTTTTTTCTAATTTAAGATGACCTGCATGTATTCATTTGGTCATGTGTATTCTTAGTTCATTTAAGTGGTAATACTTTCATGTAGAGATCCCTCATTTTTATCATGTTTTCTACAGTTGACTTTTAATTTGACAAGATTGAGCAAAGTGGATAAGAAATGAGGATAAGAGCCAATATGAATCTTTTGTTTTAATTAAGCAAATTTAAAATAAGGTAATAGTTCGTTACAGAAAAATAAAAAAATAAAAAAATAAAAAAAAATCGCAAAAGCATTTGAAACATCTTAAAATGGATAATATCCTAAGAAAACAGCATATATAATGTACACAAGCATATACTCATAGATGATTATAGGAGATTACCGTCTGATTTACGATATGTTATTTACTCAATTCAATTCAATTTAACTCATTATTAACTTGACTTGAATTCAACCCGACTTGTTATTAACTTAAATAAGTATTGAAATTACATGAGTAAATGTTATGTAATCATACAAATGTTTCATTAATATATAGTCCTAACTAATTATTGATAATTGAGTTTCAAATGAACGAAAATGTTGCAACAAAAAACTAAATGAACAAAATGGAAACTAAGCCAAAGCTAACCTAATTAAATCAAAATTTCAAACCAACTTGACAAAACACATGAGACAACTTTTTGTTGGATTATTTGAATAAAACTTAAACTCTAAAAAAGATAAACAACCCTTTAGTTAACCAAATCAAACATGACGATCCTAACAAGTAAAAATTAATTCCAAAATATACCTAACCTTATACGGTTTTGATTATAACATGAATTAACCTGAGAATGACCCAATTTGATTTCGAATCCACCCACGATTGAACGATCTTAAACTCAAACTAACTCAATTCTAAATACTACTTATTCATTCTTTAACAAGCTGTAAATCATTGTATCGTTAATTAATTTACCATTTCCGTTTCTATCTTTAACATCTTTTTCTCCTTAAAAATTGTGCATCCTTCCACGTTGCGATTAAAATAGAGTAAAAAACAAAAGTATTTACGTAGGATTACTACTATCAACACTTTTAATATCAAATTAATTGTTACTTTAACATAATCCTAAAAGTAACACTACAACGGAGTAAAAGCATGAAAACTTATCCGATCCAATCCGATGTAGTATTTGAACATGGCTATAATAACTTAGCAATTAGCACAACACATATCCGTCATGACTCGACTTCATTGATCCAACTCAAACCCAACCGATAACCCGAATTAACACCTCCAACACCAGTGAGCGTAATGAAAAAAATGACTATGACCATGGCCATGACTATGACACTAACCGATGCGGCTCCTCCAAAAAAATTGAATGGTGATGACACAATGACTGTCCCATAGATTCTCCAACTGAGTTGAGAAAGTGTCCCCACCAATTCCCATAATTTCATGACTGAAAAACTTGGCAACCAATCACAAAACCCAAAGGGTGTACATCACTTTTTGTACACATTTGTAAATTGGTAACAACCTTACAAAATTCGTACCATATGCTTTTCAACCCTCCCTTATTATTTTAGGTCCCCCCATCTTATTGTTGGTTTGATGCTCACCTCACTTTCTTATCCTGTTTTTTTCCTTATGAAAATCTTATTGTTTTCTTTATCTCAATGATACACTCCCTCTTCCATTATTGCACTAGTCTTAACTAGACCCATTACAACAAAAATAAAATACTCGAAAAATCATAATAGTTAGTTTATAGACAATGCCGAATTTAGTGTCATGGACTAGGGAGGAGGAGAAGGCGTTTGAGAACGCGATTGCAACACATTCTATCGACGAATCGAATGAGGAGTGGGATAAGGTCGCGTCAATGGTTCCTACGAAAACTATTGAAGAAATTAAGCAACACTATGAGTTTCTAGTAGAGGATGTAGGTGCTATTGAGGCAGGAAAAGTACCACTTCCTAGTTATGGAAGTGAGGATACTACTACTACTACATTATCAACTTCTAATACTAAGGATGATCATCACCCTTCTTTTAACAAGGACCAAAGAGGAAACTCGAATCAAGGTAACGGGTACTCGCCTTTCGGGCCTTCCTCGATGGGAAATAATACCACAAAAGCTAGCTCTAAGTTGGAACAAGAACGAAAAAAGGGCATCCCTTGGACTGAAGAAGAGCATAGGTATGTATTAATTAATGCACTATTAATAACTATGTGTTTGACCCTTTGTTTTCATTTTTTTCGCTTTCTTTTTAAGGATTTTTAATCAAAAACTACCCACGAGTGACCTTTTATTCTAAAAGTGACCCTTAACTACATAATTTAAACCTTGTATAAGTCTTTATACTCAAGATTTTTTTTTGTTTGCCTCATTATTGTGATTTCTTGGGTTTTATTGTGTTTGTTCTTCTTAAAATGCGATTGATTTGAACTCAAATTATGGTTTTCTTGTATGTTGGGTGACAAATTGGTATAGTTTGGAACTTGGTTGCTTAGATCTGAATGCTTTGTTTGACAGTTACAAGAGCTTATTGTATAAGTAGGGGAACTCGTTTATCTCTTTATTATGTATCAATAATACCTTCTAATACGCTAAGAATATGTCAAGGTGATAAATTGGGCATCCGTTGTAAAACAAGGGCAATAGGTGATTGTATTGGTAAGTCGTTTTCTGTGCTTCATTCTTTTGGCCAGCAGTGTCAATGGTGGCCTTAGTGAGTTAGTGATGGTAGTAAAGAGAGAGAAAGAAAAGCTCGGCCTGTTTTCCTACAATAATGGAGATAAAGATTGGTTTTCAATTATAAATCTTTTTTACAATTAAATGCTTATAAATATTTGATTTTTAAATCATACTTCAAAATATAATGCATGATTAAATCCCCTGTTTTCAGGTTATTTTTACTTGGACTTGACAAGTTTGGCAAAGGCGATTGGCGAAGCATATCAAGGAACTTTGTGATAACAAGGACACCAACACAAGTAGCTAGTCATGCCCAAAAATATTTTATAAGACTCAACTCAATGAACAGGGATAGAAGAAGATCTAGCATTCATGATATTACAAGTGTGAATGGAGGAGGGTTGTCGCCGAATCAAACACCCATTACAGGGCAGCAAAACAACACTTCTGCGGCTCCTGCAGTTGGAACAGCAGCATTAGCAGCAAATAAGCATAGGCCTCCGCCTAATGTAAATATGGCACCTGCAGGTATAGGGGGGATGTATGGGACACAGATAGGCCACCCAGTTACTGCAGCACCACTGCCACATCATCATATGGCATCCGCTGTTGGGACTCCTGTTATGCTCCCTCCTCCTGGTCAACCTCATCATCACCACCACCATCATCCTCCTCCTCATTACGCTGTTCCAGTAGCTTATCCTCTTGCGCCTCCCCCAATGCATAGATAACAGCTTCACGTCCAAGTCCTGTTGCAGTCTGGATGTTGACACTCGTAGGCAAGTTATCAGATCTTGGCTTATTAATCAATACCTCGATGTGATAATTGATTAATTGATTTCCCAAACTACTCGATCAGCATCTCCTTCGTGGACTTGACATTGTTGAAACAACCCTTGAGTTCAAATTTGGTTTTAGGGTAGTTGCATCCTGCTTGTACATCCATCATCTTCTTCCATTTCTCCATGTCCTGGGGAAAAGTGGAGGAGGAAGAGGTTCTTCTAATGATAATTGATTTCCCTTTTACCATTACATAAATTTAGAAATTTAGGTTTCATTTCCTTTTCAATGTAATTTGAAAATTGATGTCACACATCTTTTGATAAAACACTCACCTAAGCCAATGATGAGTGATTCCTTGGACTTTGTAAATTTCCATCTGAAATCCTGTATAATTACAATCTACAGCAGGCTTTACATTAAATTGGACCGTTTAAATGAATTCTATACTTGATACATTTGTACTAAGACAAAGATTTAAGGTCTTAGATAATCCAGCAAATCAACACAATCACGAATCTCTTCTGTGTTACAACTTACAAGTTTACAACTAGCTAAACTACTTTATTACCTCCTACTGCTGAAAGATCAATGTTCTCAAGAAGTTGTTGATTCTGATTGCTTAAGCTTTCATCATCCTTTAAATACAGCAACACAGAAATAACATATTAGAAAATCGAATCATAAACTATTACTATTTTAAGAAACGTGACTACTAACTTACTAATTCAGGAAAGACAAGGAGAAAGAGGTAGGCCTTATCATCCTTCTCAAGCTGCTTGTCGTTCTTACAATTTTCTGACTTCAAACAGGCATCATCCTTGCACTTGACTTCAGATTTTCTTCAGTATGATCAGTCTTTTTGCTGATTTTTTTTATCAAATCCTTGCAAATGTCAGCGTTGTTCATTTAACTCACAGGCTAAGCTCTCTATGTCTTATCAGATTTTTGCTCTACTTCCTTTTTCATGTTAGAAGATATATATATATTTTAAAAAAATAAAAAATAAAAAAATCCCAGAATTCTGGGAGGGAGAAATAGTTCCTACAACAGCTGACGTTACACCTTTGAAAGCTCACAGTTAGACACAAATGCAGGGTTTTTGCTCCGTGTTGTGCTGTGAGGTTGAAATTGTCCTGTGTTTAAGGCATTGAAGAATTATTTAAATTGCTACATTCACAATCAATGTGGTCAATTGGTTGGAAGCATATTATTGAAGCTATCTATTGATGCTTGACATTTACACTACAGCGCAAGGTTTTGATGAAATCAAAGTTTTTCAAGAGACTACCAGATTATATAGTGCAGAAAATGGAAGCATTGACTTATAGTACCTTCTGCCACAAATTTCTAGCATTCTGGTCATCTTGAACCAATTTTAGAGCTAAACCTTCACGACCAGGGTCTTTCTCATTATTGTGATGTTCATTGGACTGAGATTCCTCGGACTTTGTAAATATCCATCTGAAATCCTGTATAATTGCAATCTACAGCAGGTTTTACATTAATTGGACCGTTTGAAAGAATTCTATACTTTATAAAGTTGTACTAAGACAAAGATTTAAGTTCTCAGATAATCCAGCAAATCAACGCAATCACGAATCTCATCAGTGTTACAACTAGCTGAAGCTACTAATACTCTCCATATACAAGACTCAGGTATCTTACCCTGACTGATCATCTCTTCCAACCACATTACAGCCTCATACATTCTGTCTATTGAACAAAGACCTCTAATAACAGCACTAAAAGTAATCGACTCAGGCCAAAAAGATTTACTCAACATCTTTTCCATAATCTTACTGGCCTCAACAAACTTCTCATCTTGACACAATCTATTAACAATAACACTGAACGTCTCCTTGTCAGGTGAGCAACCTTTCTGCCTATCCATCTTTTCCAGAAACCTGATGGCTAAATCTGTCTTACCCTCATCACAGAAGCCTTTTACAACAGTGCAATAGACCAGAGAATTTGGTACACAATCCTTCTTCAGCATTTCCTCTTCTATCGTCTGACCAGCTTCATCGACTCTACCAGCCATACACAACGCTGCTACCTTTGATTCATATATCCTCAGTGATGGTCGGTAACCCTTTTCACGCATTTTATCAAGCACTTTGTTAGCCTCGGAAATTTTACCTTCATTGTAGAGATCGGTAAGCACAGCAGTGTAACTAGCTGAGCTAGGGACGGCACCTCCAATCAAAGCTTCATTGATCAAAAGCTTAGCCTGCTCTATGTCTTCAGTATCCCGAAGATGGCTAAGATCTTTGAGTTTGGTGCGAATCTTGGGAGCTCTGAGGCCTTTTCTTAAAATTTTCCCAAGAATTTCTAAAGCCTCGCTAATCTGTTTATTCTCGCATAGGCTATCTAACAAAATTCTATATACTACTATATCATCTCCGCAACCTTTCTGAGAAATCCTCCAAAGCATAGAGTACAACAAATGAGTGGCCTCGTATAGCCTGCCATCTTGACAGAGGCCTTTCATTAAAATCCTATAACTTTCTCTGTTGGGATAACAACAATGATAGTTCATCTCTTGAAAAACCTCCAGTGCTAAATCTGAGCGTTTGATCTGACATAGAGCATCCATTAGCAAATTCAACGATCCAATCCTAGACTTAACTTCCCAACCACGAGAATTTTCCTTAAAAAGACGATAGAAAGCCTCAAGTCTAGACTCCTTTACCATAATCTCTAAAAGTGTATTGAAAGATGATGTCCAAGCCACACAATTAAATTGAGGAAGGCTTCTGAATAAAGAAACGGCATCATCAAGCAATCCAGCTTTTGCATACGTCTTAACTATACCTGCAAAAACTGCATCCTTGCACTCACACGAGTCATCTTTCATCTGTTCAATTACTTGTTTCATTTCATCGAAACGACCTGAGCTCCCGAGTATATTAATCATGGTGGCATAGACAACACCATTGTGACGATAATTGGGATACTTGGCTTTGGCTTCATTAAAGATCTTTAAAGCAGTAAACGGATTCTTCTGCTGTCGTATAATCTGTGCGAGCTGAGTTGGATTCAGTAACCTTGGCCACCTCACAGACATTACCCACTGACAAATTATCTATTACAGAGTATTCTGCAAGGAATATGTTTAAGCTCAGATTTTCTGCCAAAGTTACAAGAACAAACTATACATAATTTCTATAGAAAATGTTGCAACTAAAAACGAATGGAGGAAGTATATTTCATTTCCCTAGTTGTTCCCAATCGTCCCTGAGCCGAGGGGCGGCCCAGGGAGAAAATTTCCAATTTCATAGTTCCACCCTAACATTAAAGGGTTTTGTAACACATTAGCAAGGAAATTTGACTCAACTATCAAGTCAAATTCATCTCACTTAAAAACATGAATAGCAAAATTCAAGCAACGAAATTTATCATTATAATCTTTCAGTAATTAAATTATAACCAATTGTTCAACAATCTACCTAAGAAGAACCCTAAATTGACTATGATCTAGCAACGATATTTCTCATTATAATTATTCAGTGACTATAAGCAATAGTTCAATAATTCACTTTAAAAGAACCCTAAATTGACTATAATGGCAACAAAATTAACGATTAAACCTAGATTTTAAATTTGAAATTTGATGATAACAAGAATAACTTGCCTTAGAAGCTGTTTCAATGGAGGAGAGAAAGCTCACAACAGTGGTGTCTCCAGGATTTCCAAATAGGGGTTCGAAATTTCGAAAGTTCAGAATCATAATTTACAATGGAATGAATTGCATATTTGCATACAATTATGTACGAATTGCATATTTGCATACAATTATACGCATTGCATATTTGCATACAATTATGTAAAGACCAAAAGTAACTCAACAAATTTCACCAGTTCAATGATAGGCTAAGTGGCTAACAGCAACAATACGGCAAACCACTCGCCAATTAACAGCAACATGCAACAATACAGCAACAATAGGCTAACTGGAAACTGGAAAATGGATACGAGAAAGAAATAAACCAAAAAATATCAATAAGCAAACCACTCACCAATACGGCAATACTGCAATACAGAAGTTCACACAATCACTATAAAATTATTTTTTCAGATTTTTTTTTAGATAATAAAAATCAATACATCATAATTTATCAAGATTCAAGAAGAAGAATATCTTTGCATACGGCAATACAGGCATACAGCAATACAGCAAACTAAGAAGAAGAATATCTTTGCAATTGCATACAATATTTTTTTCAGATTTTTTTTAGATGATAAAAATCAATACATCATAATTTATTATCAAGAATTCATTCATTCAAGATCAAAACAAATAGTATGTAAAATATATGAAATTAAGAAGTAAAAATTCAGTTATTCACCTACAGAGCCACGAAATATGGATGAGTGGATGACGGAGCAGTGGAGCACCGAGCACTGATTATCCCCTTCTAATCGACTTCTGCAATAAATCGACGATAACCCATGACAAGAAGTCAAGAACAATGTACAGATTACACTAATTACAGAACATGAGAACAATGTAGTACATTCTAAAACAACCTCCATTGAATCATTGATAAACATTCTAAAACAATAGACAATCAACACTTCAACCGACAATCAACATTCAACACTTCAACAGACAACAATTCAAGTATTCAACAAACAACAATTCAAGTACAGGCTGTACAAATTACACTAATTCAAATCAACAGACAACAATTCAACAACTGAACTACTTCTACAATCTACAAACCCTAAATCAGTAAATGTAAATCAGATACTTCCTTCCCCAAGACCCCAATTTCAACCATTTTTTCAATAGACAATAGTCACCCAAAAACCCAAAATTGATAGCTAAAGTTCATCACACATTCACACATTCAAACACCACGTATTCACGTAATTATCTACAAAAATCATGAAACCAAAAACTTTATATATTATTAACTCAGAATGCCAGATAGAACTAGTTAGAAGACGACATACAATTAAAGCCTTCAAGGAAACCGGCAAAGTGGGCAACGCAAGGCCGCAAAGGCGCAAATCCGCAACAGCTCACGGTGACACGGTGGAGGGCCTGGACTCCGATGTGGGTTCTGGCTTGCGTAGCGCCGGGAACGGTGAGGCGGTCGCCGGTCTGCGTGCGGGCAGCGGGGCAGTGGCGTCTGGGCTGAGGTAAAAAAAACCGCTGGGCTGCAGCTTTAATTCTTGAAATATATCATACAAATATTCTATTTAACACTTTTTCTCTTTTTGTTTTTTTTTTAAAATTAAAAAAAAAATTCTATTTTTTTAAAAAAAATCAGTGGGTTCATTAACCCACGTTGGATCCGCCCCTGGCTCACAAGCCACTTTAATGGAGAATTTAGAATAAACTTCAATGGAGCCTAACGGGGAGAGAGGGAAAATGGGAGAGGCAAAACATAAGCGTAGTTGGTTTAGTTCATCGGAAAAACGGACTTGATCCGTTTTGTTATTTGCTCCATATTTTGTACTTGTATAGTTGTACTATTACTATATACTTCTAGACTTCACGGATTTTATTACTTGCTCTATTTTTATTACTCTTTCGTCTCAATTTACTCTTTTCTCTTTTGTCCCGACTAACTTTTCCGTTTTCATTATGTATTTATTACGTTTTTAATCTCTTTGTATTTTTTATTACTTGCTTCATATTTTTAGGCATGGAATTTTAAGAAAAATAGTAAAAAGTAAGATGTATTACGTTATTATGAAAGTGGGTTTAAGTGAAGAATATAAAATAAATCTGAAAAAACTAAAGTGATTGTAAAGGGAAAGGGTACACAACTTTAAGAACATATGGGATACAGAAGAAACAATATCAATTGGCTCGTATAATCGTATATTATCCAACATTCTAATATCAATATTACACGAAGTAATATAAATAACTTAAGTATTATAGGGTACACAACTTTTATTTGCTAAAACAAACATGAAACATGAAACTCCTATTTAATTAGTATATATATATTGGATGATATTGTGGAAGGATTAATACACACCCTTGGCCTCCATCCATGATTAGATATGATCACTGTATGCATTTTCCAAGTGCGATTTTAGGGTTAAAGCACCTATACGGAGGACAACATGTAATTAATAGAGCCGGACTTTCGGGGCCACATCTACTACCCAAGTACCCAACCATTGGCAAGGGATATCATTGCTATGAATATTGTTATTGATTGAATTGGCACCATCAACCCCTTCAATGGCAACTATGAGAACCATTGTAGATATACTACTAAAAACTTTCTTCATCGTCTCGTCCACCATAATTAGGTATTCAATTTAGATATATGGTTTGTGTTTGCAAATGTGAGTGTTTTTGTGTTAATTAGGTATAAAATAATTTTAGTTGCTCCCTTTTTGTAGAAGCTTTTGTGACTTATGACTCATGTTAGTGATACTTGGGGAAAACGTGCAAAATTCTTATTTTGCAAGAAGTGATGTGCAACTATACCAAATTAAATTTTAGAATTTAGATACTTACTACATACTTGTTTGGTCAAGAGGTTAGCCAGATTTTGGGGTGCCAAGCTAGTAGATTTGCATAATACTTGATTCCCTTATTTATTGCTCACATACTTTTAATAACTTATTTCGTACGTAAAAGTATAACCTATTACTCCGTATGATGCAATGCATACACCATACAATTGCAAAAACAATTTATATACAAATATATTACCGTAACGATTATTTATTACTAACTATCAAACAAGTTATTAGTAGAATAGTAGGTAATAAAACATATTTATTTTTCAGTGTCCCTCGAGATATATACATCAAAGGAAATACAATTGATTACGAGATTTATTGATTGTCAAGAGTCAAGCTATAGTATCAATACAAATCAAATGATAAATATTGGTCAATTGTTGCTTTCTGCATCATCCCACATCAAGAAGGGTGCATCAGCATTCTCATCACTACAATACAAGCAAGGATGCTGCCCTTCAAGCCCTTCTTGTTCAAGCACCTCCCTAGACAACATCACCACCTCTCTATTACTAAGTGGGCCTTGTTGGGCTTTGAACACGGATTGGACAGCGTATGTAAAGGCCCCATGGGCCTTTCCATTGGACCCCATAGGAGGCATGTCCGCTGAGGTCTCATTGGTCTGGCACCCACTCAACAAAATACCGGAGTCCGGCCTATGAGGTCCAAACAACTTATCTTGGTCTAGTTCCGGAAGGCGGAACCTTAGGCTCGCGTCATCGCCGAAGAGGGCGGTTAGGTGTGCCCCAATTTCAGACTCAACCATGTTTGTAAGAGAGGCTAAGTGGTTCAAAATTGATTCAATTGGGATATTTTTGAGCTTGGAGTGTTTTGGGCCCAAGTTATTGCTTAGTTGTGATGTAGGAGATAAGGTATTGGGCCCAATTTGCTCTTTCTCCTTATCAATGAGGCCTCCACTATGGCATGAATCCGAGAGGATTATGAAACTTGCTCCTTTTGGTATCCCATTCACTAGTTGTCTAAAGTCCACATCTACAACATAACCAACAATAGAATGCTTTTCAATGGAATACACGTCATAACATAGCTAAAGTTTACAGAAAATAATTCAAAGTATTTGTTACATAAAAAAAAGTAGTATGAAGAATATTCCCTTCGTGTTTTAAAGTAATATTTTTTTCGGGCCATTTTTTAAGTGCACCGTTTCCTTTTTTTTAAAAACATCTTCTTATACTACATACTCCCTCAATCCCTTTTTGTTTGCACTATGGACCCACTTTATATGAGAGTTTTTTAGGTTAAATGGTGCAAACAATAAGGAATAGAAGGAATATTTTTTATTGTTTCTCACTCCTCATGATCTCCACTTCTAATTTTTTTTTTCTCTCCTCTCACATCACATACTTTTTATCGAGTAATAAACTATGATCCCAGTAAACTCCACTTGCACACATTTTAATTCATTCAACTCACTCTCCTAAAACTCCTTGACAATCAAAGCGATGTACTTAAATCAATCTGAGGGATTAATACAACTTAGGGAGAATATATATGTCTAATTATGTCACTTATCAAGATATTTGTGTGAAATCCTATTGCTTACTGATTGCGAAATAGTCCACTAAATAACTCACCAAAATACAAACAAATAAAAGGGAACATAAAATATGCAATTATTGTGCTTTTTAATTTTTTTTTTCCTACCTCCCTACCCAACTTACTAACATTCAACTCTAGGATTGCACAACGTAACAAACATAAAAAAATGAAGAAAAAAAATCATGAGTTATAGTAGATTAAATTTTAGGAGTAATTAGTCTTTTAAACTATTTAATTAAACATAATAATTCTATTAATTACCAGTAATGAGGTTGAAATCACAAGGAACAATTGCTTCCTCCTTTTTATTGAGATGATGCTTAGAAGGGACAAGTGTACCATGTCCACTATAATGGAAAAACAGGACATCCCCTGCTTCGGCTCCATCAATCATCTTCTTTAGTGCATTCTTAATGTTTACACCACTAGGCAATGCTTTAGACTCTGGACCTTCGTCTACTAGGAGCTCGATCGAGTTTTTATCGAACCCCAATCGTTCCATGAGGAGCTCTTGCATCGAAACAACGTCGTTGATGCAACCATGCAATGAATATTGTGTGTTTGGATAATTGCATCCTACTAGCAAAGCCATTCTCTTCTTTCCATTCTCCATTCTCACGACTAAATTATATTAAAATGACTATAAATAATAATTACAAGAAAAAAATATGTGTTTTTTTGGGGGTGTAATGGATTATTGTTTCATTTTTTGTGGTACATGTTGTGCTTTATATAGGTTATGTGATATATGCATGCCTTTAAAAATGTAGGAGTTTTAATTAATTAATGAAAGGACTTCACTTAAAGTGTAATACATAATAAAGTGAAGACATAATATAGTTTCTTGGTGTACAAGTTCTTCATCAATTACATACTTGGGTAAGTTATTACTAGTTAGCTTGAATTTATTTCTTCATTAATTCCTTTGCTTTTACGTTTGATTGGAGGTTTACAATTGCTTTGATTATAAGAGTTAAATTCCAATTTCATTTCCACCAAAAATAATGTATCATTATTTAATAAATTAACTTCCACATTTGCTTAATTACTTGCTTACGTTTCTAATGAGTTATCAATTTATCATTTTATGGAAAAAACTATATATCTTGAAAGTTTATTATTACTAATTGAAGCTAAGTAAATCGAGAGTATTTAAGTAAGTAATCTTTATCACCTACTCCTTATTTTTCTTAGATATTACTTCGTAATTTTTTTTAACAATGCTTTGATGACATGATTTGGATTATGGATTTATGAAGAAACCTTGTTTGAAACTTGAATTATTGATTCATGAATTAGATACTTTTTTTAAATAATTAATTAATGTCTAATACTTTGTATGTTTTATGTGGAATTGTATAGGTGAATGATGACAAAAGGGTCACTTATTGCATTTATCTTTTCGCTATATAGGCTCAAACACTTTTTCTATCAGTACTAACCACTTGATTCTTCGTAAATTTTGGTATTTGAATCAAGTTTTTAAAGAGGAAATTTATTTGATTAGGTATATAATTTTTAAATTTCAATCACATTGATGTTACAAGGATTAACTTCTATCAAATAATATTGTTGATTAATTTTTGGAAGTGAACGAAAAATATATATATTTGGATGAAATTTTTATAAACAAACTTAGGAAATCATATAAATCATATAAGCATTAAATTTACACTAGAAAATCGTATAAATTTAGGAAATCATAATAATATAAACACTAATTACACTGATTTGCGCGTGTTTTTGTCATGAATTCCTAATTTTATACAATTTTCAAGCGTATATATTTAATGTTTATACGTAGCTCTTATATAGCATTACCCTTAATAATTTGATTGACTATAAAAAAATAAATGGAGTAAAAAAAATAAATTTTTGGATCATTATTAATGAATTTTTTTATTAAAATATAATTTTATTTATTTATTTATTTATTTTTTACAAACGGCCCACTGCACATTTAATATTTCGCCTAGGGGCAATAAAATGTTAGGACCGGCCCTAGCAATAGCTAAACTAGTTGGTGTATTTGGAGAGTTTGAGACACATGCTTATATAAATTTGAGATATTCGAAAATAACATATGGTTTGAACAAGTGGATTTAATCATATTCTACAATATTCTCCATGTTAAGCTAGTTGGTGTATTTGGAGAGTTTGAGTACAGAATAATCAAATATTTATTTAATGGTCATGCACTCATACATGTTGCATTTATTAAGGTTAATGATTTAATTTAATGTCTATTTACCTTGATGTGCTGTCATGTTGTCATCTACGAGTATAAATTAAACATGCATCCATAATAAATTAAACTAGCTAACATATTATCAATTTTAAATTAATGCAATATAGCTATAACTTATTAATTATAGTAAAACTAAATACAATGTTAAGTTTAATTACATTAGAAGCGATAAATGCAACTTAGATCTCCAACGCATGGTTAAAATATACTCGCAGTAAATTAGCATATTAGCGTTTCAAATTAGTTGCTTGCTTGCTCATAGTTTTGATGCCTAAACAAAACCAATAGGTTATTCAACAACAAAAAAAAAAAAAAAAAAAAAAAAAAAAAAAAAAAAAAAAATTATAGGCATGCATGAATTTTTTTTTTCTTGAGGAAAACAATGACGCTAAAAATTTATTTCTTCCTTTAAAGTATCACAGGTATAATAATGGAAGTTAGCATAAAATGTTCCTACATGGTAAAACCAATCGAGCTTATGTGTAATGGTGTGTTCCAATTAACTGAATGGGATCAAACCGGTGTCATCACCCATGTTCCCACTGTCTACTTCTACAAGCCTTCTGAGGAGTGGCTTACTTCCTCCAAGTCTATCATAGACACCCTTAAGGATTCATTGAGTCGAGTTTTGGTCCATTTTTATCCCTTAGCAGGTCGTGTTCGATGGGTAGGCCAAGGAAGACTTGAGCTCCTATGTAATGCAATGGGAGTCGAACTAATTAAAGCCGAGTCTTGTGGTGAATTAAGTGATTTTGGTGATTTTGCCTCTCAAACCAATTTATTTGATAAGCTCATTCCTTTTGTTGACTATGAGAAACCTATCCATGAGTTACCTTTGGTGGTAGGGCAACTCACTAAGTTTAGATGTGGCGGTGTTTGTTTAGGGGTTAACATATCACATATACTAGCTGATGGACAAAGTGCACTTCATTTTATGTCTGAATGGACTAGACTAGCTCGTGGTGAACCAATCGCGACGGCTCCCTACTTCAATCCGAGCATCATTCGAGCACAATATCTCCCATCGACTTTAACACCTTGGGATATGAACACACCACCATTACTAATAGGGCAAGAAAACAATTTGGAGGAGCGTAAAAAAGCCACTACTGTGGCAATATTACCTCTATCAAAAGATCATGTCGAGAGCCTAAAGAAGGCTACTAACAATGGTCAAAACACAAATCCTTACACTCGCTATGAAGTGGTAGCGGCACATGTATGGAGAAGTGCTTGCAAGGCACGCGAGCACCACCTTGAACAACCAACATGCTTAGGCTTCACAGTTGATGTACGTAGCCGCTTACACCCACCACTACCGTCAAAGTACCTTGGGAACGCTATATTAGACGTAGTGGCTTCATCTAGATCAGGAGATATCATAAATTTTCCCTTGGGTTATACTTGTGCTAGAATAAGGGAAGCAATTGAAAAAGTGGACGATAATTATATTTGGTCAAACATTGACTTTTGGAAAAATTTGACTGATTTGTCCCCTTTTCAAGACTTGCATGCTCGTAACAAAAATGAAGGCCCATTTTATGGTAACCCCAATCTTGGGGTCATTAGTTGGTTAACTCTTCCGATTTATGGGCTTGACTTTGGTTGGGGAAAAGAGATTTATATGGGTCCAGGTACCCATGATTCTGATGGTGATTGTCTTATGCTTCCTGGGCCTGTGAATGATGGGTCAGTCCAAGTTGCTATTTGCTTGCAAGTGGCCCATATGGATGCATTTAAGAAATATTTTTATGAGGACATACTATTTGATGCTTAATTTGTCATTTGCATATTAGCCCCTTTACGGTACAAATACTGCTTATGCTATACGACATCTGTCGTTATTTTGTTACCCCATTGTGTTTTTTAGGGGTCAATTTTTTAAAACTTTGACAACAAATCCTTATTAATTCATAATAAATGATATAGATAAGTGAGATCTTATTAAATTCGTTACAATGTCAACTTTAAGAATATGTAATTTTTATAATTTATATATATATATATAGAACTAGTTTAAAACCGTGCGATGCACAATTTATTTCTATTTTTTTATAACAAATAATTTATGTTCTGTTGCAATATATTGTATATGAAAATTAGAATTAGATATAAAAATAATTTATTTCTATTTTATTTTTTATTTTATTTTTTTTTTTTAAAAAAAAATTAAGAATAACCTCAGTAGTCAATACCTTTCTTTCTCTCACAATTTCCCGGTAAAGCCACTCCACGTTCTGCATTGAGGCGACTTCAATTCCAACATTTCTATCTTCCATTGAAGCAGCTTCTGAGGTTAGGTATTCACTCTTTTTGTAATCACCCTATATCAATTTTACAATCTAGGGTTTACCCTTGATTTAATTCTCGGTATACTCAGCTTTATATCTGATGTAGTTTTACAATTTAAATTGGTACTAAATAATTGTTCCTATGATTTTGATCAAGGAAAATATTGCTGCTGGAATTTTGGAATATGAACCCGCATAAAGTCGTCGTTGTAGTAATTACTGCTGCTGCAGTACATGGAATTTGGAGGAGATATCGTGCTAAATGATAACAAGGTGAATAGAACACACCCATACGTAATGTGTTTTTGAATTCGTAATTTGATCTAATAGAGATGCTACCTATGTCCAATGTAGGTTGATCGTCTGAGTGAGGTTCCTGATGGGGTTTTGTTACATATTCTCTCATATATGTCATTGCGTGATGTAGCAAGAATCTCTATGTTATCGAGAAAATGGATTCCGTCTTTTGAATTGGATTGGTATGTATTGTCTGGTACGCCTAATGAAGTGAATCGCTGCGAACAAGGGTACCCTGCAGAGTCTCACCCTCCACTTTATATGTCAAGATGGTTTCAGGGGTCTTGTCTATCCAACTTACACGTATACATTATATGCTGTCATCAATTAATTCTGTTCTGTTTTGTAGTTTCCAAATAAGACTGGTGATCAACAATTTGAAGGAGATTAAATTGCTTGATTTCAAATTAGTATGGATACCATTAAAGTGCTTTGGTGTTGGATCGTATGGTTATTACCAAATCTTATACTAATGAGGGAGGCATGCGACCCTGGGAACATATCAATATCATACAATTCAATCGTACCGAGCCTCAATTTATTTTGAATTCATTAAGTCGAAAGGCATCATCAACTAATGTAAGGTTTATCTTTACATGTAATATTCCTTAATCTTGGTTATTATTAGCAATAATTACTTTTTATACAGTAGCTAGGCCAGTGCAATTGGTAATTCTAAATTAGAAATATTAGATACGAAGTTTTTTTTTTTTTTACCAGGTGAGGATCGAACCCAGGTCACTCTCACTCCATGATCCTCTAGATACGAAGTATATAGCTATTATACATGATTAGGGGATTTTTCCCCACCAATCACCATCTGACAAGTGGACCAATCAGGTTCCGCCATGTGTCCGTCACATGGGCCAATAGGAGCCTGCCACGTGTCAAGCAATGATCTGTCCACTATGGACCAATTACGACACGACACGTGTCCTTCCCCTGACACCTGGGATAACCGGTCACCTAGGCCCAACTTCCGTGGGAAGCCCAATCAGCCCAAGGTTAACCTAAACCTAGATTGGCACGTTTCCCGAGGTTATAAATACCTCCCTTAATCCTCATTAAGGGAGATTACGCAGATTACACACATTAAACTCTCTCACCTAGAGAGACCCAATCACTTTAATTTCCGCATTAATTACTCCTTAATCAAGTACTAACTTGACCGTCGGAGGCGGATCTCCAATCATCCGGAGCATCCGTTTGTTTTGCAGGTACAGGCGTCCGGTTCCAGTCTCGGAATTGTAACTCTCCCACAGGACATCAGAAAACCCCGAAACATCTTGGCGCCGTCTGTGGGGAGAGTACTTCTGAGATGGCATCCACGTTTGTACCGGCTCCTGAAGAGAGACGTCCCCTGGACGACCCTCTAGTTCAGTCGGACCACGATACTGAGAATGAATTTGAAGTTGAAGCTCACACAGCTTCAGACGGGACCCTAAGGGCCCGACGTACCCGTCATACCGAAAGGAGGGAACGTGAACATCTTCATACAGGAAGCGAGCCAGCAGGCGCACCGCCTGTTCGGCAGCAGCCGACTGATGGGTCTGCTCCCATCACAAGGAACGAACTCATGACCTTCATGAGGGACTTCAAGGGAGAAATTCAAGAGTTGATCAACAAGAAGCCGCCTGCTCTGGACAAGGAGCAGTCGGCTAAGAAACCCTCCACTTCACGAAAGAGGAAGCCAGTTCAAGGGCGAGAGGCGACCCCTCATCCTAAATCTAGGAAGTGGGAGCCACCTGCCCTTGATTTCACAAAATACCGTTTTCCTACTCCAGGAAATAGGAAACATGTTCGTCATATTCAGGCGGACGGGTCGAGGAAAACATACACAGACGCTCGGCTACTGCTAGAGCAGAAGAAGAGTGACCGATTGTCAGAGTCGGCCTCTACTTCAAACTTCCAAGACAGTCTGCAAAATACCTCGATGAGGCATACTCAGTCGTATCATGAGAGTCAGTCAGGCGGCACCTCCCGTCAGTCCGGCTATCATAGCGACCAGGCGGTACCAAACTTACCGTTTGTACCGCAACAACAGTATTTTTTACATCCACCTCCGTTTGGTGGACATGCAGCAAAAAATGTCCAACCTATGGACTGGCAGCTATGGTTGCTTAGACTTGGTGAACAGCCGTCGGCCTTCTCCAAGGAAATTACTGAAGCCGCTCAGCCGGCCAAAGTGAAAAATGTATTAGTAGGCGCCTATGATGGCACTACTAACCCAGAAGACCATCTGATGGCATTCACCAACCTGATGTACCTTCAAGGGTTGGATGATCCCACTTGGTGCAAGTGTTTCCCAGCGACTCTCAAAGGAATCGCACAACAATGGTTCGGCAACCTGCCGACTGGTTGTGTAAATAACTTCAAGACGCTTGCTTACTTATTCACCTCCAACTTCGCCATGAACATCCCTGCGAAGAAGACGACCCTTGATTTAGGAACAATTCAGCAGGGCGAGAAGGAGGGGCTTCGTTCTTACATCAGGCGGTTTAACCTGATGAGAATACAGATTCAAGGGTTACCGGATGAAGTAGCCTATACTGACTTTTTCAGAGGTCTCAAAGACGGGTCGACCTTCAAATTTGATTTGGTCCGAAAGAGGGTGGCGACTCTTCAAGAGGCCTTGATTGAAGCGGAAGCTTATATACAGACGACTGATCTTTGTAGTACGGTAAAACAGTCAGACGGGAGAAGGTCCGACAAAAGAGAAGGACGACAGAAACAGTCGTCAAACAAAGACGAGAAGAGAAAAGAGGTCTGGGCGGCTGATTCCTCTAAACAGCCGGCCCAGAAAAAGAAAAAAGAATTCAAACCATACTCCCCAAAGTATGCGTTTAACAAGGATAGCCAATTTATCCTAAAGGAAATCAAGGGACGGATCTCAATTGAGAAGCCGGTCCCCATGAAGGGTTCTGCAAACAACCGGAACCAAGAAAAATTCTGTGATTATCATGAAGATGTTGGTCATCACACCAATGAATGCATCAGTCTCATGCGGTATCTGGACCGCCTGGCTGAGCAAGGTGATCTTGACACTTATGTCAAGAAATCTACGGGGAACACTTCCTCGAAAAAGCAGTCGGCCAAAAAGAATCAACAGGCCGACAGTTCCGATACAGATGATGCAGTCGTCTACACCATTGCAGGCGGCTTCTCAGGAGGCGGCCCCACTATTAGGGGCAACAAAGACAATATCAGACGGTTAGATGTAAATTCCGTTCACCAAGAACGGCCCTCCAAATATTCATTTCCTGAGATTGTCATCACTGAAGAAGATCTAGGAGGGGTAAGAGGGCCGCATGACGACCCTATCGTTATTGAATGTAAAGTGGCCAACCAGAGAGTTGGCCGAATCCTCATAGATACCGGAAGCTCCTCAGATCTCATCAGTAGCAAATGTCTGTCGAAACTAAAATATCAGACTGATTGCATACATCCGGCATCCCACCCTTTAGTAGGGTTTGGAGGAGGAGTCGTCCATCCAGTGGGACGAGTGGATTTACCCATCCGCCTGGGTGAAAAAGGGGAAGGACGACACATGGTAGTCTGGTTCCTGGTAGTAGAAGAACTCTCGGCCTACAACATGATTCTGGGACGACCAACCCTGAATAATTCCAAGGCTGTTATAATCCCATCTCTTATGTTGCTCAAGTTTGAGAGGGATAATGGAACAGTCGGGTCCCTAAGGGGAGATCAGAGGATGGCCCGAGAGTGCTATCTCTCGGATGTCAAGCCCACTGTTATGGCCACTATGTCGAGCGGTGGAAAAATAGACCTTGACAATGTCAAGGAGAGTGCGCCTGTTCAAGAAGCAGGCGGCAAGAAGAGAAAGGCATCCCAGACAGGGGCCGCAAGAAAAGACTGAAAATAGCAATCATTGGCAGAGGAGCGGTCGGATGAATTCCGCCCTCAGCCAGCTGGTGAGCATACGGACCTGATGTTAGATGACTCGCGTCCTGACAGAACAATCAAGGTTGGGACGACTGCTCTAAGGGACCTGGGTGACGACTTTCACAAACTATTGAAAGAATACAAGGACATCTTTGCATTCGAAGTCCATGAAATGCCAGGCATTAGTCCTGATCTGGCGGTACATAAACTGGTCGTGGATCCGAAAAAGAAGCCGGCACGGCAGAAGAAGCGGAACCATGGCGAAGAAAGAAGTCAGGCGGCAGCCGCCGAAGTTAAAAAATTACTTGATGCAGGGTTCATTCGGCAATGTTACTTCCCAGACTGGGTTGCAAATGTGGTGCTTGTTAAAAAGCCGAATGGCACCTGGCGAATGTGTGTAGACTACACAGACTTAAACAAGGCGTGCCCCAAAGACAGTTACCCTCTGCCTAAAATTGATAACCTGGTCGACTCAACAGCCGGCCATGCTTTGATGAGCTTTATGGACGCCTACTCTGGTTTCCATCAAATTCCTTTATGGGAGAAAGATCAGGAGAAGACGGCCTTCGTCACTGATCAGGGGTTATACTGTTACACGGTCATGCCGTTCGGTCTTAAGAATGCCCCGGCCACTTTCCAGCGAATGATTGATGAGTGACATTTATGTTACCCTTAGGGGTAGTGTATTGGTCTCTTTTCTCCTGTTTTTCTTAGGTTTTCTACCTCTTTTCTCCTCTTATGGCTTCCTTTTCTTTTATGGATGAAAAGTATGCTTATTTGCGCTTGTTTTGATAATCTTTATGCATAATTTTATCATCCCCATGCTCTCGTGATCTTTGCTATCTTTTGCAGGTTCCATGACGGTCCTAAGCACGGTAGGAGGCCCCTTGGCCAAGTATGGAGGCATGGACAAAGACAAGAGGAGCAAAAGGGAAGAAGAGGAAGCAAGAAGAGGAAGTTCAAGAGGAGGTGTGGCCGAACCTCTAAGAGGTTCGGTCGAACCTAGGTGTGGTCAAACTTTTGAAAAGTTCGACCGAACCTCCAAGGCAGTTTCAACCAAGTTTTCAGCATGTTTACATGAGGGGTCGAACCAGGAAAGTTCGACCAAACAAGGATCAGGGAGGTTCGACCGAACCTACCCTGAGTTTGGCCGAACCTACCCTGAGTCCGACCGAACCTACACAGAGTTCGGTCGGACCTTTTCCCGTTTCAGCTGACTTTTTGCGGAGCTTCCTAAGCAATTTTGTAAGGGGTATAAATAGATTTTTTTTTGCTCATTAAAAAAACAGATTTTTCAGTTTAGAATAGTTTTTAGGTTAGTTTTAGGTTTTTAGAGAGAGAAACTCTCAAATTTTGGAGAGAGAAAGTGAGGAGCACAATGGTTTTCATGGATTTTGGATAATCAAAGGAGGAATTTGATGATTTGAAGATCTCCATTTTATATCAATGAGCATTTCTTACTCTCTTCTCTCTTTATGCTTTATTAATTGCTTTGTTAATCATGTTTGAGTAGATTTCCTTCTACTAGGTGTTGAGTGAAGCTTTGTTATGGTTAATTGAGTTATTTGAGATAAATTTGATGATAATTGTGTGATTAAATTGATTGAATTGATGATGGCATGTTGTTTGTTTTAGATTGGATTGATCTCCCAAGATAGCAAACTTAATTGCATGTTAGTTCTAGTTTGACAAGGGATTGTGAATTAGAATTTATATATTTGATTGCATTTTGGGTAAATTTCTTCTATGCACCTAGTCAATGAGGGATCTAGGCTAGGAATTTGAGAGATTGCTCTTGATGGTAATTAATTCCCATTTTAATTCTTTCTTTGCATGATTGATTATCAAATCGATTCCCATTAACTTGTTAATTGTTCAAAGTGGATCTTTTCCCCTAGTAGACTTTATCATACCTTGTTCTTTATATGTGTTTTAGTGTAGTTGTAGTGTCCTTTATCCGTAAATCGACTTCGGCATAGCTTAGGCATTAGATTAAGAACAATCTAGCATTACCGTTCCTTGTGGTTCGACTCCGAACTTACCACTAGACTTGTTTAGGGGTTAGTTTTAGGATTTATAAATTTATTTGATTGAGTGTGGAATGTGCGACCGTTCTAACGCCCGTCAAAATGGCGCCGTTGCCGGGGAACGGTGTCAATGCTTGATTGTTTTTTATTGCTTGAGTCTAGGTCTTTGTGTATACTTTTCTTTTTATTTTATTTTTTTTTAATTTTTGCTTGTTTTTGTAAAAAAAATGGCAAGTAACTCGTTTCCTCAATATGACAATGAGCCTTTTTGTGAATATTTCAATAGACTTGTGGGATATTTGGATTTTGATTGTTGTAGTCTTTGGGAGGCTTGTGAGATTTGTTATTTTGGTTTGAATGAGAAAACTAGGGATGAAGTTGAATGCATGCATAATGGTGAATTTAGAGCATTATCAATTGATGATGCTTGGGATTTTTATGTTTGGTTTGCTTGGGATGTCTATAATAAGGGTAATCATGATTCTATTATTGATATGCAATGTGTTGATACTTCTAATATTAGCATGAATTCCCATGATTTGTTACATGATCCATTAAGTGAACCTAAAACACATGATTTCAACTCTATTTCCTCTTTTGTTCATGATGATGAGGTACATGCTCAAGTTGATGCTAATGGTGTGTTTCAATATTCTTCATTATTTACCATGCCTTCTTGTGATGTGCTTCGTTCCCTTAATGATGAATCTCATGTGTTTGATTGTGCCCCCACTCCCCAATGTGATGTATATGCTCATGATCTTAATGTTGATTTTTCCAATCTTGGTTGTACTTCTTCTTCTCTTGTTGAGCCTCAACCTTCAACACCTTTTGAATCCCTTATTGCTAATTTTGAATCTCAAATTAGGTGCATTGAGCTTGATAATGAGCTTGGGCCTAGTAAGGAAATGATTCTTAATTCTATGAGAGGTCAATTAGAGATAATGAAAAAGAATGAGGAGCGTCTTGAGGAGGGAAGGAGAAGAAAAGAAGAGTTAGAAAGCCAATTGTCACCCTTGATGCTTGTTTGTGAAAAATCCCAATTTAATGTGTGTGTTGAGGATGATGATGATGATTTTGAGCAACCAAGAGAGTGTGAGGATCCCATTGGTGAGCATATGAGTGATGGTGAAGGAGTTGAGAATGAAGAGACTGTTGATTTTGAAAATCCTAACCCTTTTTCCCATCTTGATGAGTCTCAAGTGCATGATTGTGATCCTTTTATCCATGAGTATTTGGATTCATTTAAGGTTATGTCTAATGTGTTTATTGAGTGTCAAATGAAAACCCATAGCCTTTTGAGTGAGTTCATTAAGAATGCTTCATGGGAGAGAGACCATTTTGAAATGAATTTGCATCCATTCATGCATGGCTTTGAGATTTTAGGCTTTAAGGAAGTTAAGGTAGTTGTTGTTCATGATTGTAGTGAAGGGGATTATGTAGTTCCTCTTGGAAGTTGGATGTTTGAGGGAGATCATGATCATGAGTGTTCTTCTTTTGAGGATTCTATGATTGATTTTCATGCTCAAATTGGTGATTTGAGGAATGGTGGTGAAGAAGAGACCATTTGTAAGACCATTGCTCCTATCCCCTTCTCTCATGTCCCTTTTTCAAGGAATTTCAACCATATCCCCTACACTCCTATATCCCTTCCTTCCTTTGTTAATGAGCCTATTGGGGACCCCCTTGCCTATGAAGATTTTCATGTCCCTCATTCGTCTTCTATTGAGGAAAAGGGTGATTTTGCCACCCAAAAAGATTTTTGTGAAGAGAGTTTGCCTTTCTATTCTTTTTCTGATTTTCTTGAATTTTCTTTTGATTCTTCTTCTTCTTGGAAACTCCCTCTTCACCTTCTTTTGCGTGCACTAATCTTGGTGCATGCCCTTCTTATATCATTTGCTTACTTGTTATCTTATGAGATGTGTAGTAGTGCATTTGACAAGCTCTTGCGATCGTTGCAATATTATTTACTAGAGCGGTCAAGCTTGGACCTTAAGCAAGCCTTTCTCGGGAAGTAACCCGTGTTTTATTGCTTTCATTTTCTTTTCTTTTTAGAATAGTTTTTGGCCTCATGGAAATGTTTGTGTGCTTGGTGCTAGGTACATAACTTAATATACTCTTATGCATTGGTTTGGATCAAGAATCAAGGAAGTTTGACTCCACTTTTGCTAGCACATGGAAAACAAGATTCAATTTTAGAGGTAGTCGGCTTCAAGAAGGTTTAATTGGGTCATTTGCGGGTACTATACCCACCTAATATCCGGTAGTATCCTTCCTTGCTCTTCCTCTAATGATTTGTGACTTGTTGGACATATGTTGGTTGGTTGGATGACTTTCTTTCTTTTCTCCTCCCATGGATTCTTTGGTTTAAAGTTTGAGCATGTTGCCTCATTCAAGCTTGGGGGAGGGTATTCTATCATGTTTGGTGGAATTTTGATTCATATATGCCATGCACATTTGTATATGCATTTCCATTTTCTTTATTTTGAAAATTCCAAAAAGATTTTGTTTCTATCAAGGCAAATTTGCAATGTGTTTTGTTTTGTTCTTACTTTTGACATAATACGCTTGGACTTGTATTCTTGAATGTCTTTATTCCTAAATTATAAAGGTGTGCACGGTTTGAGAATGTGTTAGGTTGACTCTAGGATATGGTATGCTAAGGTAGTTGGCTAAGAACTTTGGGACCATGAAGCTCTAGTTCACTTGCTTGTGGTAAGATGGAGTTGCTCTCTATGGTGGATATGAAATCAAGAGTTAGTTATTGCTATCCCTAGTGAGGTAAATTGTTCAAGCCTTCATCATACTTTTTTGAGCGGCATATTTGGATCCTTGGCTATTGCATTCTCGTATCTAGAACTTGACTTTTAGCTCCCATGATCGCGACTGAGCCACTTTAGGGGATGACAAAGACATTTCTCTTTTTATAGGATTAATTTTCAATTTTGGATTTGGTTTGCAATTGCCCCTATTACTAGCCCATTTGAGCCATATACATTCTTTTCTCTAACCTTAATACAAGCCTTCCAGCCTTAGTTTCACTTTAAATCCTACCTTTAGTTTGTGAAGCAATTTTGTTTTGGAGCTTGTTTTATTGTTTATGGTGCAAGTTTAGAATTATAAGTTCATTTGCAAAGCAAGTATGTGTTGTATATAATTTTTTGCATAAAACCAAATACATTTTGAGAAAAAGCCGTCCAAAGTTAAAAGAGGCAAGGACATTTAAAAAAAAACATAAAAAAAAAGAAAAAAAAAGCTTGGAAAAAGGAATTATTAAAAAAAAAAAAAAGTAAAGAAGAATGTAAAGCACAAAAAAAAAAAAAAAAAAAAAAAGGGTTTTGTTATTGTTGTTCTCCCTGTTTTTGTTATTTTGTGTTAAATAAGCTTGGGGGAAAGTTATTTAATAAGCATACTTGGCACTTTTGTTTTGGAATCGTTTGGATCTTGTGGAAGAAGTTCCACCCGTGCTTCACATAGGTTTACCACCAATTTCAAGAGTTCTCCACACCTTTACTCTCCTAGCTTATATGTTAATACCTTGAAAGTCCTTTTGATCCTAGAGGGTTAAGTCATTCAATGATGGCGGGAAATAGGAATCAAGCCTATAGAGCGAGTTTGCATAGCCAAGATGTCGGGTAACCTTCTCAATGTTTTTAATTTCTTATTTATTTTCCGGTTTCTTCGTGGAATCATGAGAAGCTAACTTGAAAGTGGATTTGAAACTAGTAGAGAGAACGTGGTTTGATTGGTTGAAACAAAAGGTGGAATGTGTTTCCTTTAGTTCTCTATGCTTAGCATATGTTATGTTTCAATCAACCTTGGACATCTTAGAACGTGCATACGTTTATTATTTTAGAAAGATTGACATTCATTAGTGTTTGTTCCATCATAAAAGTCCACTCTAGAACGCTTGTAACTTTTCTCTTACTTCGATTTATTTTATTTTATTTATTTATTGCCTTGCCTTGATTTTTGTCAAGAGTTATGGGTTAAACTCTTAGGACACCCTTACGAGAGCTTACTCGTCCTCTAGAGCGATCTATGGGGTTTAAAGTGCTTGATGCATGCGCTAAATGCATTCGTGATTCCTACGAAAGTGAGTTAGTGTATATTCTTTCTCTTCTAGTTTTATTTTTTAAAAAAAAAAAAAAATATATACATCGTTTTCCGTTGTGTTTGTTTTGTTTTGCTCGACGATGAGCAAAAGTTAAGCTTGGGGGTGTTTGATGAGTGACATTTATGTTACCCTTAGGGGTAGTGTATTGGTCTCTTTTCTCCTGTTTTTCTTAGGTTTTCTACCTCTCTTCTCCTCTTATGGCTTCCTTTTCTTTTATGGATGAAAAGTATGCTTATTTGCGCTTGTTTTGATAATCTTTATGCATAATTTTATCATCCCCATGCTCTCGTGATCTTTGCTATCTTTTGCAGGTTCCATGACGGTCCTAAGCACGGTAGGAGGCCCCTTGGCCAAGTATGGAGGCATGGACAAAGACAAGAGGAGCAAAAGGGAAGAAGAGGAAGCAAGAAGAGGAAGTTCAAGAGGAGGTGTGGCCGAACCTCTAAGAGGTTCGGTCGAACCTAGGTGTGGTCAAACTTTTGAAAAGTTCGACCGAACCTCCAAGGCAGTTTCAACCAAGTTTTCAGCATGTTTACATGAGGGGTCGAACCAGGAAAGTTCGACCAAACAAGGATCAGGGAGGTTCGACCGAACCTACCCTGAGTTTGGCCGAACCTACCCTGAGTCCGACCGAACCTACACAGAGTTCGGTCGGACCTTTTCCCGTTTCAGCTGACTTTTTGCGGAGCTTCCTAAGCAATTTTGTAAGGGGTATAAATAGATTTTTTTTTTGCTCATTAAAAAAACAGATTTTTCAGTTTAGAATAGTTTTTAGGTTAGTTTTAGGTTTTTAGAGAGAGAAACTCTCAAATTTTGGAGAGAGAAAGTGAGGAGCACAATGGTTTTCATGGATTTTGGATAATCAAAGGAGGAATTTGATGATTTGAAGATCTCCATTTTATATCAATGAGCATTTCTTACTCTCTTCTCTCTTTATGCTTTATTAATTGCTTTGTTAATCATGTTTGAGTAGATTTCCTTCTACTAGGTGTTGAGTGAAGCTTTGTTATGGTTAATTGAGTTATTTGAGATAAATTTGATGATAATTGTGTGATTAAATTGATTGAATTGATGATGGCATGTTGTTTGTTTTAGATTGGATTGATCTCCCAAGATAGCAAACTTAATTGCATGTTAGTTCTAGTTTGACAAGGGATTGTGAATTAGAATTTATATATTTGATTGCATTTTGGGTAAATTTCTTCTATGCACCTAGTCAATGAGGGATCTAGGCTAGGAATTTGAGAGATTGCTCTTGATGGTAATTAATTCCCATTTTAATTCTTTCTTTGCATGATTGATTATCAAATCGATTCCCATTAACTTGTTAATTGTTCAAAGTGGATCTTTTCCCCTAGTAGACTTTATCATACCTTGTTCTTTATATGTGTTTTAGTGTAGTTGTAGTGTCCTTTATCCGTAAATCGACTTCGGCATAGCTTAGGCATTAGATTAAGAACAATCTAGCATTACCGTTCCTTGTGGTTCGACTCCGAACTTACCACTAGACTTGTTTAGGGGTTAGTTTTAGGATTTATAAATTTATTTGATTGAGTGTGGAATGTGCGACCGTTCTAACGCCCGTCAATGATAAACACTGTGTTCTTTGATCAGATTGGGAGAAATGTCGAGGCATATATTGATGATATGATTGTCAAGTCTAAACTTCAGAAAGATCATCTGTCGGACCTCCGAGAAACTTTCGCCACACTCAGGCGGCACCATGTCATGCTCAATCCCAAGAAATGTGTCTTTGGAGTTGAGTCTGGGAAATTTCTCGGATTCCTTATCAATCAGAGAGGAATAGAGGCGAACCCTGAGAAGGTGCAGGCGGTCATCGACATGCAGTCGCCTTGTACCATCCGAGAGGTTCAGAAGTTAACAGGTTGTCTGGCGGCCTTGGGAAGATTTCTAAGCCGATCAGGCGACAAATGCCTATACTTTTTCCAGGCAATTAAGAAAAAGGCAAGGTTTGAATGGGGGCCGGATGCTGAGGCGGCCTTCCAGAAATTGAAAGTTCACTTGCATTCCTTGCCGAGGCTGGTCAGCCCTTTGCCCAAAGAAGTACTCTACATGTACCTGGCCGTCTCTGATCATGCGTTAAGAGTTGTTCTCCTTGCTGAAAGAGACGGCTGTCAGCTCCCGGTCTACTTTGTCAGTCATGTACTGAAAAATGCCGAGTTGAGGTATCCCTTAGTGGAGAAATTTGGTCTTGCACTCTTCATGGCTGTTAAAAAATTGAAGCCCTACTTTTTGGCACATGCAGTCGTCGTGTATACAGACCAACCTATCAAGCGGCCACTGACCATCATGGAGTCGTCAGGCCGAATGATCAAATGGGCCATAGAAATACAGAGCCTCGAAGTCACTTTCGAGCCTAGAAAAGCAGTGAAGGGGCAAGCCTTTGCTGACTTTATTGTTGAGATGACTCGTCCTCCTGACTCTCAAGTTACAGACCAAGTCTGGAAGGTATATGTGGACGGAAGCTCTACTTCAAATGGTTGTGGAGCAGGCGTCATATGTCAGTCGCCAGAGGGCGACAGGTACGAGTATGCTCTACGCTTCAGTTTTCAGGCCTCAAACAATGAGGCAGAATATGAAGCTTTACTAGCCGGAATCCGCATGTGCAAGGCGGCAGGGGCAAGAAAAATAGACGCCTGTTCCGATTCACAATTGATAGTGAGTCAGTACAATGGCGAATACGAAGCAACCCATCCGGCCATGATCAAGTATTTACAGGCGGTCCGACAAGCAGTCGGCTCCCTTGAGGATTTCCATTTGACCCAAGTGCCGAGATCAGAAAACAACCAGGCGGATGCACTGTTAAAATTAGCATCATCCGCCTCCTGTGATACTCCTCGAACTGTTTTTTGGGAAGTAATGGAGAAGAGAAGCATCGAGGAAGACCCTATTGGAATCCTAGACAGAAGCTCAACCTGGATGGATCCAATCAGGGCATATCTGGCAAACGGTACCCTGCCGGATGATCATCAACAGGCGGCAGCACTGAAAAAACGAGCAACCAGTTTTGAAATAATAAAGGGAGAACTTCACAAAAGGGGGTACCTTCAACCCTTCTTAAAGTGTGTTACTCCAGAAAAGGGGCGAGAGATACTAGATGATCTTCACTCTGGTTACTGTGCTTCCCATATAGGCGGTAGGACGCTTGCTCAACGGGCAAGGCGGCAGGGCTACTTTTGGCCTACTTTAGAAGCAGATGCAATGGAGATGGTGAAAAAATGTGACAAGTGCCAAAGGTTTGGCAAGCTAATTCACCGTCCGGCTACTAATCTCACTACCATTCATAGCCCACTACCGTTTGCTAAGTGGGGCATGGATATTCTGGGTCCATATACGCCTGCTACAGGCGGAAGGAGGTACATACTTGTTGCCGTCGACTACTTCACTAAATGGGTAGAGGCGGAGGCTGTAAAGGGAATCAAGACGAAGGATGTAATTTCATTCATTTGGAAAAATGTCATCACTCGGTTCGGGGTGCCCATGTCTATGGTTTTTGATAATGGTCCCCAATTTGAGACGCCTGTTCTCAAAAGCTGGTTGGGTGACCAAGGAATTGCACACTACTTTGCATCTGTCGGCCGTCCACAAGCAAACGGCCAGGTAGAAGCCTTTAATAAAATCATCTCAGACGGTCTCAAGAAAAAGATTGAACGAGCAGGCGGCCTATGGGCGGATGAATTACCACATGTTCTCTGGGCCATTAGGACGACTGAAAAAGGGGCGACTGGAGAAACTCCATTCCTCCTAACTTATCGTGCGGAAGCTGTTCTTCCAATAGAACACTACGAGCCGACTCTTCGAGTAATGCTATATGACGAAGAGACAAACTGGGAAGCCATGCGCCTGGCATTAGACTCACTTCCTGAAAGGAGGGGCAATGCTGTCTTGCGCCATGAAATTTACCGCCTGAGAATGACTAGATCATACAACAAAAAAGTACACAGGCGTCCACTCAAAGTGGGGGACTTTGTACTTAGAAAAATGGAAGCAGTTGGAAGGGCTAATGAGTCTGGCAAACTAACTCCCAACTGGGAAGGACCCTACCGAATCTGTGAAGAGGTCAGGGACGGTACCTATCGTCTGGAAACACCAGACGGCCAACCGTTGCCTCGAACTTGGAATGCAGATAATCTTAAGAAATATTTCTTTTGAATGATATAAATAGTCAAGGGCTACTTAATAAAAGTTTGCATACTTAATATTCAATTTTGTACTAAGAGGGGCACGTCTACTAACAAACAGTCGGCTACTCTCCATACTCAGTTTTCATTTTTACTTAAGAGGGGCATGCCTACTGACAAACAGTCGGCTACTCTCCATGTTTAATTTTTATTCTTATCGGCTACCCTCCTCTTACTTAGCACCTACGTTCACCAAGAACTAACCAATTCCACAAGCCGAATGATCAGTCCAGGCGCCAAGCCAACTGATCCAATCTTTAAACTAATACAACCTGTCCCAACATCATAGCAGGCGTCCGGCGGCATCCCTCCGGATGAAATTCGTCGCAGAGAGCAACTCCCTTTTGGGTGGAACATTGCTCTATAAACTAATTACACGGCACCTATACGACTGTCCCCAAGGGCAACCACGTAGCCGTTTTTGAGACAAGGATAACTCTATCACTAACCAAACCAGTGGTAGCAGTTGGCATCTGAGTCAGATGACCGCCTGTATTACTTGGGATAAATGCAGGTGGTACCTCTTGAGTTAATATCCAACAAACATTGGCGAATCAAAAGGTTCAGCCGGCCTCCGCCGCCTGGTACCTTTACTACTCAAGCAGGAGTGACGGCGACTGAGTAACACCAAAGTTAACTCATAGTCACTCTCTCAAACTTAGTATGGAGCCTAAAAGGTATGAGTCGTCCGCCTGATTTTAGCAAACAGGGGCTCTCAACCACTACTCCTGCTAAGTTAACAACCTATGAGTTAAAAGCCAACAAACATTGGCGAATAAAGGGGAACAACCGGTACCCACCGCTTGATACCTCTACTACTCAGTTACTTGGCGACTAGGTAACAATCATGTTTACTTGGTTACTCCTTAAAAATTTAGTATGAAACTAAAAAGGTGTTCATACAGCACCTGTTCACACTAGATTAAATATGGCGGGGAACAGTCGGCCTAGACGGCCTAAAGTCTCTAGCCTAAAAACATGACAAGTAGGAAACCACTTTCCTACTTGGTTAATTTTACAAAGGACAGAACCGCCTGCTTAAAGGGGATCCAGTCTTTAAGATGGTTCGAATACCGATTGGATAAATGGCCGACTGATCGTCTAGCCTGGAAACAGACAACCAATCGTCCAGGGGCATAGGCGGCGTGACTAACTATCCGTACCTGTCTGCAACTATCGGCCATGTAAAACAGTCGGTATAGTGTACAATTGGATATCAGAATATTCAATACTTAAACAAATTTGAAGCAAAACAAAAAAATTCATTAAAAAGAAGCCGGTCATTAAAGACCGGCAAAATATTCATAGCCCCGGCCCCCTGGCCGAGTAAATACAAACAAACGGCACGCAGGCCGTGGAAAGAAGACATAAAGCTTAAGAAGGGGGCAGATCTTCAATATTAGCAGCTGCCGCCTGGTCAGCACTCTTCTTGCTGGACTCGGCTTCAGTTGCATCCTTCTTTGATGCATTACCCCCAAGCGGCACAAGCGCCACTACCGGCTGCTCCTCCTCCTCCAACGCCTCTTCCTCAGCAGCCGCCAGGATCTCTTGATTATATCTATCAGAACACTGGCGGTACGTTTTTTCCCATGAGGCAAAGTCGGCATTGGGGAAGAGGCGGCCCCAAGTCATGCGCTGGATTTGAGCAGAGTCTTCCATCATCTCCTGGACCAGCTCTTTCTTTTCTTGCTCGGCCTTTTCCGAGAGCTCCTGAGTAAGACTCTTCTCCTGGGTCACCAGGCGTACCTTTACGCTCGCCAAGGATTTCTCCAAGGTTTCGTATGAGGACATCTTTTGGCGAAGAGGTCTCAGCTCGGCCTTGAGGTTGTTGATGGTCGCCTCCAGCTCGCTATTCCTCTTCTGGGCCGCCTCTAACTGAGCCCGGATAGCGCCGGTAGCCTGCGCCTGATAATAAAGAATATCAATGGTCAGAACTTCATTTTGGGCAATTTGAAACATTGCCTTATCACAGTCAGAGGCGGCCATAGCTTTTGCAGCCTTTACCTCTTTGTTCTTCCGGTCAAGCAGCTTGCGAAGGCCGTTCACTCGGAGCAGGGCCTAAGTAAAAAGGGGAACAGGCGTCAGTTTCCAAACAAAAAAGAAAACAGGCGTCCTGGAATTCAAATACTCAAAAATATGCTAAGTATACCTCAGCAAGGACCCCTGCAATCCCGTCTAGGTCAAGGGTGCCGACACCCCTGACCGCCTCCCTTTCAGCTGGAGGAACGGCCTTGATCATAGACTTGGCCACCTCGACCAAGTCAGGCTCCTGAGGGCCGGCTGCATCAAGCATAAACAAACGGATTAGACCTAGTAAAGAAGGGAGCAAGTCTAAAATTTACAAGGATAATTTCATACTTCTAGGTGGCCCAGCTGGAGTTTTAGAAGAAGTGGCCGGCTGCTTCTCAGCCGCCACATGTTTCCTGGCAGAACCAGGAGAGCTCGCAACAGTCGTCCTCCGGGCCTTGGGGTCCGGCTGTTGGGAAGAAGAAGCTCTTGGAGCGCCCGTCTAAAAAAGAAGAAAAGAGTCAGTATATGCATAAACACAACTCCAAAAAGAGGGTGAAAGGTTCGAAGCCCACCAAGGGTGCCCCCTTGTTGGGGGAGTCGGTTGAAGACTGTTGCATGATGGAGGCCCACAACATGGGCGCCGCAGTCTTGGAGGCGGTAATTTTGCTCATGGCGTCCGCTGCAAAAACAAATAGCAAAGTTAATAAAAGTCATAACAAGAAATGCATGGAACAACAGAGTATTCGACAGGCCGGCTACCTCTTGAGCACCGACTGCTGAGGCCACAGGCGGCCAAAAAGTACTCGTCGTAGAGCCATTTGAAGCTCGGGACGCAGTGCAGGGGTACTTGCTCTCGTACCCCTGAAGTAGAGTTCACCTTCGACTCTACTTTGAAGAGTCCTTTATCTAGGATCTCTTTCTTAGCCTTGGGGGGAACAGGCGGCATGCTGCGGCCGCCTGCAAGAAGGGGCGGATTCCTGTTCCACCTGTTGAAGCGCTTGTTCAGCTCTGTGTCTGAACTCTCAATGATAAGGAAGGTGCTCCGCCAGTCCTTCCATTTGTTTGCTTTACCTCTCGTCATGAGGTAGCCCCTGTGGCTCGTCAATTGATACCAGCCGGTACCGCCTGCCTTAGGGGTCCGGCTGAGGTAGTTCATGTGGGCAAAAGCCTCGAAGTTCGGCTCCACCCCGTGCAGTTCGCACCCGGCCACATAGCCGAGTACGTTGACCCAGGAGTTCGGGGCTAACTGCCATAACCCCAACTCATACCCATCCAAGATCCGCAGCCCAGCCGGATGCAGTGGGAAGCGCAGCCCAGCCTTGATGGCCGCCTCGTAGCAGCCAAAGCAGGCGCCATCATAACTGGTACCAGCCGGCCAGACGACTGTATCTTCTGGATCCGGCACGAACACTAAAAAGCCGGGGCCCATTGTGTGGTTTGCGATAAAGCTCTCCACTTTCTCTTGCATGGCTGTGATCCGGCCCCGAGGTACCGTGCAGTAGTAGGGGGTATTTTGCTCTCGGTGAGAGGCGGATGGCTCCGCCCAATCGTCCCCCTTCTCAACTGCGTGAGAAAGCCTCGCCTCTTGTAGGCGACTGTTTTTCTCTTCTGTGTCAAGAGAAGCATGGCCAGAAGAGCTAGACTCGGAATCGTCCTCTGACGAGTCCGAAGAGGACGACTCCTCCCCTCTCCCGGAGGGGCCCGCCTCCTCTCCTTTAAAAGGAGCAGGAGAGAATGTAGAATTGTCAACTGTAAAATGGGAAGGGGTCACTTTGACTCCTCCCTCAGAACTGCCGGCTTTCAAGCCGCTTTGTTTCACTTCCACATCTGGCGCCTGGTCAGATGTTTCACTAATCGGCACCCTGTGGGAGGAGCCGTCTGAGTTTGAGATCCTGGCAGTCTTTTTTGTTCTGGCCATCATGCTCTGCATAGACACAGATACAGTCGGACTTTGTATAAAGGGCAAAGATGGGTCCAGAAAAGGGCAGGCGGCACTCCTAGTCCTAGATTCAGCCGTCCCCGGTGACCGGCTGATCACTAACCTAGGTCGTGTCGTGTGCTTCCGTGGTGCCATTTCAAAAAAAGATTAAAGTAAAGAGAAAATTAAGAGTAAGAGAACCGACGGTTACCTGAACGAGTGACGATTGATGAAGTTCTGAAAATCCTTTGCAGTCGGCTTGTCAGAGCAGGCGGTAGGCAGAAAGGGTCCAAAATGTCAGAGCCAGTTCAGGGGTCCGAATGTTCTCTCACAAAGTTTTCAAGTGTGAAAATGACCGAAGTCAACACTCCTTTATATAGGCGAAGTGAGAAGGCGAAGGGTCACTTCCAGAATTCAAAATTTTGGCGGGAGAATCTCTCGGCCTCTCGCCGAGTGACACCTGTAGCAGGCCGTCGCCTGTTACAGGGCGATACCTGTCACAGGTAACACGCGACCAGTCACGTGCTACCTGTGAGGGGCAAATGATTAGGGGATTTTTCCCCACCAATCACCATCTGACAAGTGGACCAATCAGGTTCCGCCATGTGTCCGTCACATGGGCCAATAGGAGCCTGCCACGTGTCAAGCAATGATCTGTCCACTATGGACCAATTACGACACGACACGTGTCCTTCCCCTGACACATGGGATAACCGGTCACCTAGGCCCAACTTCCGTGGGAAGCCCAATCAGCCCAAGGTTAACCTAAACCTAGATTGGCACGTTTCCCGAGGTTATAAATACCTCCCTTAATCCTCATTAAGGGAGATTACGCAGATTACACACATTAAACTCTCTCACCTAGAGAGACCCAATCACTTTAATTTCCGCATTAATTACTCCTTAATCAAGTACTAACTTGACCGTTGGAGGCGGATCTCCAATCATCCGGAGCATCCGTTTGTTTTGCAGGTACAGGCGTCCGGTTCCAGTCTCGGAATTGTAACTCTCCCACAGGACATCAGAAAACCCCGAAACAATACACACATGTTAAACTTGTACTTACCATTATTACCATACCTTCTTTCTTTTGGTTTTATACTTTTATCATACTTTAAACACTTCCATCTCTAGTTCTTTAGCTTCATCAAAGATAATATCTAAATCATTACCAATTTTATTTATATAGAATTAGATGAAGCTCGTACGATATACGGTTTGTTTGTATTTTTTTAAATAAATATTTTTTATCCCGTCAAAAAATATTAAATAAATATTTTTTGTATATATGTCATAAGATTTGTTACTTTATTCGTTGTACTACGTAATATATCATTTTATATTATTATTTTAAAATAAATATTGAATTTCCTCTCATTCGTTATATATTTAAATAAAAATTTTAATTTCAAAAGATAATATTTTATATTTAATTAATTTAAACTTTAAAATCTCATTCCCCAATTTTGCTACATTTGAATTATTTAATTATAAAAGAAATTACAAATCTCGTGCATTAAAAAAATTTAATCCTAATGGCTCTCTAAAAACTTGGAAAAAACTCCGTTCTCGTAATATTGCAACAACTGGATTTTTACACTATTCATCATACTTGTTTGACCACAAATTATGACTTATACGTAAACTAAAATATAGTCATGTGGGGTCTTGTCAGATTCGTCTCGTAAAATACTTTCACAATATCAACTTTTTATAATTTTTAATATTATATAATTATAGATATTTAACATATAAAATGTGCTTTGGGATGCGTAATTTTATCTTTGTGGAACAAAGAAAGTATTAGATTAGAGATATTTATGTATTTGTGATAAACTACGTAATAAAACCTAAATTTTGTGAGAAACTTTCTAATAAAAAAAAATGTTGTAAGAAACTACCAAATAAAAGATATAGAAGTATAATGTTGTAAGATACTACATTTGATCGAATTTCCACCGTTGACTTAATTTTACGACGTTGATTCACCTTAAAACACCCCCGAAACCACCGTGAGGGTTGGTTTTCAAGGTGGTAAGGTTATTTTCGGGGTGGTTAGAAGATATTCCGAGTTGGTGAAGATAGATTAGTGATTCGAGATAGTGGTTTTTGGGGTTGACCGGAGGTTTAGGTGTGGTGGAGGCTATTTCAAGCAAGTTATGTTAGTTTTGGGAATGAAAGTGGTGGTTTCGACAGTGTTTTGAGGTTGGTCAACGGTGAAAATTCGGTATAGGTAGTACAAAAAAAAAAAGGTAGTTTATTACGTACAATTTTTTATTTTTATTAGGTAGTTTCTCACAAAATCTGGGTTTATTAGGTAGTTTTTGACAAAAAGTCCATGTATTAAAGTGTATTTGGAGATTGAAAAAATAGTTAAAAAATTAAATGGTTCGTTGACTAATTTGCTTGCCGTGAACTCCAAGTTCAGCCAGTTCTTCGAATGATTTATCTATTCACGCATATATAAATAAGAATCAATTGAGATGACTAAGGCATAAAAAGCTTGAAAGTTTGAGAGATCACCAAGACACCAATGGCATTTGAAGGTATGTTAAACTACGATACTAATTTCTTCTTTAAATAAAAAAAAAATGTGTCTACAAATAGTGTATTACATTTCTTCAATAAAAAAAAAATAAATAAAAAAAAAAATACAATAAGTCAATAAGTGTATACTCTGTATAGCCTGACTTAGCCAGGTGTACACAATACAACCATTATATACAAAACCGTACCAATTGTAATGTTTATGTATAAATATATTGACTATTGTTTGCTTTTGGTTCAAAAAAATAATTATTCAATTCAGGTGATAGTGATGATAATAAACGATCGATGAAGGTGGTTCATCAATTCTACATGGCCAAAATAAACAGATTTTTTCCAGATCCTGTTTTGCAAATCAACTTACATGCCACCAAGAAGTCCCTCAACCGGATCGAAGCAAAGAGTAAAAGCTTGCTCAATAAAATACAACTATTAAAGGTGCGTAAATCTTATAATTCACTTTCTGATATCAAGTTAATTTAGATATTATTGTAAAGGATTTGATCAAATCATCATTATCTTTTTTAGTTATTGTAATCCCTTAATTAATTCATTAACCTTAGCTTGATAGTCAAAGATATTCGATCCTAAGGCCCTGTTCACTTCACCTTAAAAAAATAATATTCAGTAAAAATAATTTCAGTTCAGTAAAAATAAGTTCAGTTCAGTAAAAATAATTTCAATTCAATAAAAATCAGTAATTTAAAAGAAGAAATATAACTAAAAATCAGTAAAAAATAATTTCAATTCAGCAAAAATAATTTCAGTTCAGTAAAAATAATTTCAATTCAGTAATATTAATTTCAGTTCAGCAAAAATAAGGTGAAGTGAATGGGCCTAATTCTTAGCTAATGTATCCAGTCATGGTTTGGTGAAGTTTAATGCTCATGTATACTCATCAATATTATATTTTTGTATCTAGTCATGGTTTGGTGATCCCTAATCATCATTATCTTTTTGTGTGTGAGTGATTTTTTTTTTTTTTTTTAAATAGCAAAAATAATTGGTGCCTCAATTAGCTTAGGAAACTTTATATCTTAAGGGTTTGAAAATTGATGTGTAGATGTTTAAGGGTGTGTTCTATTTACTTATCTGAACTTATTTGAATTAATTTGAATTTATTAAAACTTATTTTAGTTGTAATTTGAACTTAGGTAACCCTTATCAGAACTTATTTGTCTTGAACTGTACTAATTAATATAAACTTATTTTTTTTAAACTGAACTTATCTAAAATTACTTGAACTTATTAGAGCTGAAATAAGTGAAAATAAGGTGAATTGAACTGCTCTAAAACGAAAAAGGAAAGAACTAACAGTGTTAGGATTCAATAAGGGTATTTCATAACATCTTATCAAACCTCAAAGGTTCGTGATGATGAATTTCTAGAAATATGTGGGAATCCCATGAATTATTGAAAACATAAGAGGTACCTCATGTATAAATCGTTTAATTTTTGAATTTCCAAATAGGATTAATTTATTTACGATACATACCGTACAATCTTCACCCATTGCTAGAGACATACAATAGTATTTAATACGAGTACAAGATTCATACATTAGTATAATAATACAAGCTAAGTAATAAACTAATGAGTAGTTAATAAATTTTATGCAGGATAAATTAGAATCCTTGAGATTAGATATTCATACAAGAAATTACAAATTCGAAAGTTTAATTCAAAGTTTTGAATCCGGTCGAGAGTTTCTTCACAAGCATTGGCCTCAAAGCATTGTAAGCATTTCAATTTTTTTTTTGGTTGATTTCAATTCTTTGACTTGTTTAGCTGTTCACACTACCCAAAACAAAATACATCTTTTTACTCTTAACAAATAAAAAGAAACAGAAAGAGTAGTAAGTTAATGCATAAAATTATAAATTTCAATTCTTTAACTTGCTCACACTTATTTTATAAATCAATATCATGAATCATTTTTATTTTTATTTATTTTTTTTATTTTTTTTTTTGAGGAAGAATCAAAATGTTTTAATTGATTGCTATATCCATTTTAAAAATTTATTTTTTAATAGAGGATTAAATCCTTAAATACATTTTCTGCAATTAGAAATTAATATTGTACAATTTCTGCATGTCGTTGACAATAATTTCATTGTGTGTTATAAGTTTAAACTAGCATTATACTTTGAATTTATTAGCTAATTACAACTGGCATGTATTTAAAAAAAAACGTGGAATTGGTACGTAAAAATCATATAACTTTCTTCATTGATTAGGCTAACTGCAAAATTTATTAACATTTACAATCTTTCATCATCAATAACTAGATAAATTCTTTTTTTTTTTTTGAAGAAAAATAACTAGATAAATTCTAAATAGATTTCAATCTACATCCATATTTTCTACCATGCTAGCTATTTACAAACAATTCTACATGTATTTCTACTCATATTTCAAAATATATATATATAAGTAATTCTACCTTTGCCACTTTCTTGCATGATAATTGGCTAATTGCCATAAGATATGTTGTACATGGTTATTTGGCTTATTGAGTACTTATATATACAGAATGAAAGCCTAGAGGTAAAAGAATCGAACCCAAAGATAGAGTTGGTTGAAATAAAGAGGAAAATTCCGGGTTTGATTGAGCAATTAGGTCATGGGAAGATGAAATGGGCGAAAGAGAAACAAATCTTGAAAGAGCTTGAGCATCTCCAAAGGAGGGAGGTGTTACTTGATGGCAAAATTAAAGAAGCAGAATCTAAAATTCCGTTTTCAATACATAGACCTCGTCACAATTGGTACTATGGTTCTATGAATAAGTATGATTTGAAACAACATCTCCATGTAAGTTTTTCTTATTAATAACCAACATATTCACTTTATTAAGGTTATGTTTAGATCACCTTATTTTTGTTTATCTGATTTTTTTTTTTTTTTATCTGATGTGATTGAATTGTCTAATTTGACTAAACTTTGACTTTATATGTAAGCTAAACTGTAATATAAGGAAAAAAAATATCAAACGGAGTTTTAATAGATTTGTACTATACATTAATGTATAAATTACAAATATTTTTCATAAATATTTTATTGGGAAATTAAAGATATATAGCTATAAAAAACGCACAATAAAGTATGTTCAACACTTATCTTCATTTTGATCTGATTTAATCTAAACTTATTTTTTGGCTTGCACTTAAATAAGTAATAGGGTAAATAGCCTAAGTTTTTGTATTAGTTTGCTATCTGAATTGGATTAAGCTATAAACAAATGGCATGACGATACAATAAATTTGCATTGACATGAAGTTTTCTCATTGTCTCAACATAGAGATGTTTGAAGGAAATTAAGGATTTTGAAGAACAAGAGAAGGTTGCAAAAATGCAGCGCATACCACAAATGGTTGAATTAGAGAAACAGATTTCATCTCTTGAGAATAAACACAACATTTTAAAACAAGAGGAACAAATAACAAAAGATTGCCTTTTAGCTCTTGAAATCCAAGTGAAGAAGCAGGTATATGTATATTTTCTTAGTATTATTACATCAAATTACCTTAATGACTAATTATAAAATAATTATGCTTATTATGGCAGATTGCTCTTTATGAAAGATATTGCAAATTACAAAAGAAGGCACAAGAGCTTGCAACACAGAAAAAATTAGATACCCTTGAAAAATTGTCCCTTAGAGAGGTTAGTGTTGTTTAAATAAAGATTTAGCTATTGAATTACCTTTTTTTTCCTTGGATGTTTTAGTTATTTGTGATTTAATTTGTTCGTTCCTTGTATATATACATGTTTAGATCGAAGAGTTCATGTCTAGATGGACAAATGACGACGAATTTCGAGCTAATTATATAAGAAGTATTGAGCTATCCCTTGCCAATCGAGACTTATGTAGTGATGGAAGAATGTTGTTGGATCCATCGGAAATGATAATAGCTTCAAGTACATGCACAATTTAATTAATAACTTTGGTATCGGGTTTGAACTTGATTTATATAAAGTCGGTCGCATGCATCTATGTTATATGGCCGTGTCGCACCATTTCAACAAGTACGTGGTCCACCCAAAGGAGTTTAACACAAGCACTTAAGCTAAGCCTAAGAAGATCAAGATTTTGAAGAAAGTGCTCCTTTAATTTTGAAATTTGTGATGTTCTAACATCCAATTCCAAATAAGCTAATTATCAAAGAGTGTAGTGAAATTTTTTTTTTCCTTCTTTTTTTGGTGGAAGGAAAAATTATAATGTCTGTACTGTGTACTCCACTCCGTAAGTGTTATTTGTCTAATTGTATTCCCTCCGTATTATTTATTCGTATATATAATTGTATTCCTTCTGTTTAATTTTGTTTTTCTTGTTTCAATCTTGCACTACTTCTATTGCATACATTTAAACAATAACATCTTTAACACCCTATCATAACTTAATACAAACTTAGAGAAAGAAGAGAAAAAATAAAAAAAACCTCAAACTTGTACAAGTACAATAACTAGATGCGTATGTACTTGGCCTTTAGACTCTAGTTTTCTTAATTCTTATCAAGGTTTAGGCCTTGTTTGGTTCACCTTATTTTTACTGATTTGATCTGGTCTGATCTGATTGTCTGATTTGACCAAATTTTGACCTTAAGTGTACGATAATTTATAAAGGAAAAATATATCAAGTGGGATCTTGTTAGATTCATAATAATGTGTAGTTTATTAATATGTAATTTTCACAATTTTTTTCATTACGAAATTAAGAATATTTAGCGATAAAAAAACCGCACATAAAACAATGTTCTGATCTGAACTTATTTTTCTGATCTGATGTACTTATTTTTTCTGAAACAAGTAAAAATAAGTTAAACTAAACAAGGCCTTATATGGAAGTTGACACGGAGTACCTATAATTTTAATTTCTTAACCCTTTTTATTTTTTTTTTAATATTTAAACTTTTTACTGAAGATAATGGTTAAATTGATTCAATTGAGAGAATTCCTAAGCAAAGCTACAACAGAAATTGAAAAGTAGTAAGTTTCAAAAAAAAAAAAAACAGAAATTGAAAAGTTCTTTGATATCCCCTAGGCTACGAGTCTGTTGTTGATGATAGCAAAAAATGGAGAAGTCTACAAAAAAGGATAAACGCCCTGACAAACAACTTCTTGAATTGGTGTTCTCTTGGTCAATCAAAGATGTTCGGTCTTTTTATTTTTTTGTACTTGGTCTTTTGGTATATTCGTGTGTACGTGTTTGTGTGTGCGTGCCTATCCTATGCTTAACTTTGTGTATTATAATGTTATCTTATCGCCACTTTGTTTTGCTCCCTCAATTCCGTAAAAACATTTTTCATAGCATGGTTTTAATTTATTGGTTTAGATGTAATAATAGTAATCCGTATAGTTAAGGTTTCTACTCATTTTAGGATGGAGAGAGTATATTTAAAGTTACATTATACCTTAGATGAAATCAATGAATTTTTAGAATATAATTAAGCCTATATATAATTCCAGTCTCGTGGGCTACTTACTTATGCATTATAACATGTTTAATTTACTTCAAGTTCAATGATAATCTGTTATCTTTATGAGAATATGTATAATAATTGTTTCATGTTTTTCAATCTTCATAATAAACTTCAGGTTAAGAAAATACCAGACATTTTCGTATCTAGTACACACTACTTAAGCTCATTCAAGATGTCACTTATAGAAGAGACTCGCGCTGAATACTGTTCCGGTGTGGAATCAGTTGCTCAAGCCCCTGTGTGTGAGATATCACACATTTGGTTGTCCAAGCACTACAAGCCCTCTAAAAAAAGATTCATCTATGACATTCTTAACAAAGCGATAACAGATGCTGAAAAACATAATAATCGACATTACTACGAGCCACAATCTGGTGATATATTTGCTATAACAAACCGGAGGCCTAGAGGTATTCAAGATTTAATCAGATTTGATAAATCAGTTCATATTGCATTTGTTTCCAAGACTGAAGAAATTACACCTGTAATCGAGATACTGTCATCAGAATGTATTGATCGTCAGAGATTGAATAAAAAGAATGAGAGGCTTTTTGTTACTTACTTGATGAATATGACAACCAATCTCAGAATATGGGCTGCACTACATACTGATCCTAAAAGCGCGAATTTAGGCCTGATTCAGAAGGTGCTGCAATACAACCCTTCTGTAAGTAAACAGGCCTGTTTTTTTTCCTGTTTTTTCTGAAGCTGATACTGATACTTATATTAATAAATCGATGTTTCTAATTTCCCTTGGAATTGATTGAAGATATGTGGTTATCAAATCAGGTCGATGATGATTGTTCCTTATGTATATCAAATGAAAGATTGTCTGATCTAACCGGCTCACTCGGATTAGATGAGTCTCAGAAAGAAGCTGTTCTGAGCAGTATTTCCTTGAGAAAATGTCTGCATCAAATGTACAATGTGAAGCTGATTTGGGGTCCACCCGGAACAGGAAAAACGAAAACAGTTGCTTCTCTTCTGTCTGTACAACTTAAGCTAAAGTGCAGGACACTTACTTGTGCTCCTACAAATATAGCAGTAGTTCAGGTTGCTGAGAGGCTTATGAGGCTATTCGTTAAGTCCCTTGTCTACGACACTTATGGAATGGGAGAAATAGTCTTGTTCGGAAATGAGGAAAGAATGAAGATCAATGATCACAAGGATATCCAGGACATATTTCTTAAAGATCGCATGGAAATCATTGATGAATGTCTTAAACCTACTGAAGGTTGGACTTACAGTCTGGTATCGATGATATCTTTGCTCGAAGACCCTCAAGATTTGTATAATTCTTACTTGGTACCGGATAATAAAAAGAATGATAGTGATAAGGAAGATGAGGATTCTGAGAGTAATGGAAGTGGTGATGAAAATGTATGTGGTGCTAAGGTGGAAGCCGCGAGTGTAGACAAAGAGGAAGGGGCAAGGAGTCGTACCAAGAAATGGAAGGAAATTATTGATCAGTCCTAGAGAGCGAGCAAGAAGGAAAACAGGAAGAGCCGAAAAGGTAATTTCCAAGATAAGCATTCGAAAGAGGATGGTGAAGCTAGTGATGATGTAACAAAGACTGAACAAGTTTTGACATTTGAGGAGTTTGTGAGAAAGAAGTTTTGCTCTTTAGCTAATCAATTAGTATTTTGCGCGGAGAATCTCTGTACTCACTTACCAACATCATGCTTACCGTTAGATGTGGCGAAACAGATGATTAAGCTTGTTGATCTACTTAGGACAACGCTCGAATATGCTAGAAAAAATGGTTGTCAGTACTCTGAACTGATTCTGACAAAAAAGGAAGAAATCTTACCTGTACTGAACTTGCTTCAAGAACGATTTCCTAAGCCTAATATCACTGGAGGAATAAAGGAATTTTGCTTAGAAAATGCGCGTTTGATCTTCTGTACTGCTTCAAGCTCGATTAAAGTGAAAACTCGAGTTGAGATGGTGGTCATAGATGAAGCTGCACAGCTTAAAGAATGTGAGTCAGCCATTCCCTTACAAATTCCTGGCCTTAGAGTCGCGATTCTCTTTGGCGATGATCGACAACTCCCTGCCATGGTTCAGAGCAAGGTCAGCTGTTATATGTTCTTACACAACTATTACATATTTCTGCTTAGAATTCCCCTGCTTTTTTAACCTGTAAAACTCAGAATTTTCACTATTTTAGGTGTTGGAAAAGATGAACTATGGAAGGAGCCTGTTCCAACGGATCGCAACACTAGGGAAGAAGAAGCACCTCCTCAACATACAGTACAGGATGCATCCTACAATAAGCTCATTTCCGAATAAAGAGTTTTATGAGAACAAGATTGTAGATGCACCAAATGTCAAAGAAATAAGCTATGCAAAGAATTTTCTTAAGGAAGCTATGTATGGATCATATTCTTTCATTAATGTGTCTAATGGAAAGGAGAATTTCTTCAAAGGACATAGCCCAAGGAATTTGGAGGAGGCTGCATTTATTGATCATATTATTGCAAAGCTCTTTAAAGGTATGATTCAATCTAAGCTAGTTTGCCACTTTTAAATAACACGGTGCTTAGTCGAAACTAATAACTTGTAAAAATAATATGTTCCTTTACTTGCAAGATTGTGTACATGAGAATTTGATGTGCATACCTATATTAGATCGATTTATTTATTTGATTCGCCACTGTATGCAGACTATTATCGCGTCACAAACAAGAAGGTGACTGTTGGAGTAATATCACCTTACAAGGGTCAAGTAGGTTTACTTCAAGAAAAACTCGGGAAGAAATACATAAAACATAAGGAAAATTTTTGTATCAATATTCGTTCTGTTGATGGATTTCAAGGTGGTGAAGAGGATATCATAATAATTTCAACTGTTCGATGCAATGGAAATGGATCAGTTGGGTTTCTTTCGAATTGTCAGAGAACAAATGTAGCTCTCACCAGGGCAAGGTACGTCTGACTACAGATATTCTAGCTTCCGAAAACATGATCAAGTAATGTACTTTACTTTGTTAGACTGTAAACTTAATGATAGCTTTTTTATTTACTCTGGTTCAATTCTGGTATAAAACATGTAGGTACTGTCTGTGGATTGTTGGAAGCGGGAGTACTTTAGGCAATAGTGGATCGGTGTGGAAGAACCTTGTGTTCGATGCCAAAACTTTAGGGTGTTTTTATAATGCAGATGATGATACAGACTTTAACCAAGCTACATTAGCCGGTAAACCCAACTTTTTTCGGTATCTAAAACTTGAGAAAGCAAGATGGAAGGTGAGTTTCATCAGTAATAGTCTGGCTGTAATATATCCTCAGGAAAAAAAGGGCAGTACAGACTGTTAAAATCGAGTATTAAACTAGATATATGCCTATATGCAGGTTAAGTTTAGTGACGAGTTTAGGATCTCTATATCAAGCATAAACAGCATTGAGGTACAAAAGCGAGTTAAGGAAATGCTGCACAAGATCTCTGATGGCTGGCGTCAGTCCAATTCTGATGAGAAACTACTGATGAATGTCGCCGGCATTGATTATGGCGCGGCTACTGAATTGTTGGAGCTATACAAGGTTGATGAGAAGCTAGCTCTTGCTTGGACTGTTGACATTCTTAAGGAAAAATCTAATTTACACACAAGTTATCAAGGTTTGGGACGTATTACCAACTTTCAAGATTCCTAATCTTGCTCAAAATCTTAGTGTCCTGTTTGGAAGATTTACTGTGAACTTCATGAATCGTTGCAAGTACAAAAGTTTTGAAGGGTATGTATACCTTATTATATACGAAGTATATTTTTTTCGCAAATACAGTATGTTTTGAGGCAATGTCATACTTATTTTTGGCCTATATACTTGTGTTTATATGTTACAAGAACTTGGTTGTACCGATGTCATGGTCACTTCAATCGTCGTACACGGTTTATAGTACTCTTATAGCTGATACTGCTGAATGTTGCTTGACAAATCGATTAGCTGCTATGAATATAAGAGAAAATCAAGAAGACTCAAGCTCAGATATATTTTTATAACTCTGTATGTCGTTTTATGTGTATTGTTACATGTATACATTTGAACATCTTCAAATCAGAGTGAGGCGTTGTTTTTACTTTGTTCTTATAATTAAAATTTGACCATTAATATATTTTTTACATGAAAATTTTGTTGTTCTTTGGATACATGCTTATTGATTACCTCCTTAATCTTTTGTTACCTGGTCTTTTTTGCAGAAACAAGTGGAGTCGGTTCTAAATCTATAGAAAACAAAATCACAAGGCTGCTAAATAGACTTGCTTTTGAATTATTGAAGTTATAATCTAGATATTATTTTGGTGATAAAACGATTATATAAGCACTAATCATCTTGCTTGTGGACGTTACTAACTTACTATTAACTCTAAATGAAAGTGAGTATATGTAGTATATGTTGTGCGACAGCGGAAGCAAAGGTCGAAAACAAACAAGAAAACAATAAAGAAATTCAATGCAAACAATAAGAACAACACCAAGAATTTACGTGGTTCACTATCGATGTGATAGCTACATCCACGGGCACCGAGATCGAATGATTTCACTATAAACTGGCAAAGATCACAAAGATTACAATGAAGAACTTAATCACTCAAAGTATTCTCTCTCTTGTGTTTCTCTCACCATCACCCTAATAATAATAATAGGAAGTTTATATAGTATTGACTCCTAATTAGAATATACTTAGGTTACAATATCACAAAAAAGATAAATATTAAATTCGTAACCGCTGAAAACCCAGATCGCCCGATCGGGCGAAGGCCCGCCCGATCGGGCGCGAGAGCACATCTTTTCCAACAACCGAAGTACTCAAGAAACCCCTTCCGCCCGGTCAGACCGGGCAATGTCCGCCCGATCGGGCGAAGGCTCGCCCGGTCGGGCGAAGGCTCGCCCGGTCGGGCGCGAGAGCAGTTTCTTCAACGAATTTGCCAGGCACCTCTTCTTCTTCCGCCCGGTCAGACCGGGCAATGTCCGCCCGATCGGGCGGACAAAGCTACGAAGTACGAGTCACCTAATATACTTATCAACAATCTCCACCTTGACGAGAACTCGTAGTCAGCAAACAACCCCATCAAGACATAGTGAAAAAACATCTCAAGCCAAACCCGATGCAGGACTCATGCATAAGCCATACATCCCGATAAGTCTTCAACCAAGACCCATCACATACTCGTCTCCAAGTATAACAACTCATAATGCTCCACCTGCATCACAAGCCCCGGGCAAGCTCCACCTTAAGGCCAACACACCTACACCAGGAGCTCCCCAACTTCGCCCCTCAGGGGCCTACTACATCACGTAGTAATCAATATTTAGCAAGTCTAAGCAATGTTTAAACTTGCTAAACGGAACAGGCTTAGTGAAGAAATCAGCCGGGTTGTCAGCAGTCCCAATCTTCTTCACCTTAATCCTCTTGTCAGTACGCAAGAAATGATACCTGACATCAATGTGCTTCGTCCGATCATGGTGTACTTGATCTTTAGCTAAGCAAATCGCACTTAGACTATCACAATACACTGTAGCAAAATCCTGTGCAATACCCAGTTCACCTACTAGGCCTTTGAGCCAAATAGACTCCTTAGCTGCAGAAGTTAAAGCCATATACTCAGCTTCAGTAGTTGACAACGTAACTGATGACTGCAATGTAGACTTCCAACTAACCACAGAACCACCCAAAGTGAACACATAACCAGTCACAGACCTCCTGGTATCCACATCAGCTGCATAATCAGAATCACTGTACCCAGTGACCAAGCATTCCCTACCATTCCCGTACACAAGACCAATATCAGTTGTCCCTCTCAGGTAGCGAAAAATCCTTTTCACCCCTTGCCAGTGTTCCCTCCCAGGTCGAGCCATAAACCTGCTTACAACACTAACAGCATGCGCAATATCCGGCCTAGTACAGACCATAGCATACATCAAACAACCAACCGCGTTTGCATATGGAACTCTAGACATATAAGACAACTCCTCCTCTGATTGAGGTGACATAGACAAAGACAACTTACAACTAACAGTAGTTGGCGTACTTATAGGCTTCGATTTTTCCATCCCAAAACGAGACAAAATCTTTTCAATGTAGCTTTTCTGAGTCAAGAAAAGCTTACCTCTAGCCCGATCCCTGTAGATCTCCATACCCAAAATCTTCCTAGCTGCACCCAAGTCTTTCATGTCAAACTCCGAGTTAAGCATCTCCTTTAATCTAGCAATATCAGATTTATTCTTTGTGGCAACCAACATGTCATCAACATATAACAAAAGATAAATCATGGAACCATTATCCAGCTTACTATGATACACACAGCAATCATATGAATTCCTGTCAAAACCTTGTGAAACCATAAAAGAATCAAACCTTTTGTACCACTGTCGGGGGGATTGCTTAAGTCCATACAATGACTTTAGCAATCTGCAGGCATAGTGTTCCTTTCCAGGAACTTCGAATCCTTCGGGCTGCTTCATCAGAATCTCCTCCTCCAAATCGCCATGAAGGAAAGCCGTTTTAACATCCAACTGCTCCAGCTCAAGATCAAAATGTGCTACAATTGACAATAACACACGGATAGAAGTATGTCGAACCACAGGTGAGAATATCTCAACAAAATCAACCCCTTCTACCTGACTGAACCCCTTAGCAACTAGCCTAGCCTTAAAACGTATTTGCTCAGTTTCCGACAACCCTTCTTTCTTCTTGTAAATCCATTTACAACCCACAAGCTTCCTCCCTTCCGGTACCTTTACCAGTTCCCACACTCTGTTCTTGTAAAGAGACTGCATCTCTTCACCCATTGCGGCAAGCCATTGCGCAGACTCACTACAACTAATTGCTTGTTTATATGTGGCAGGTTCAAATGACTCTACATCATCAGCTACACTCAATGCATAACCTGTCATCGCATCAACACAGCAATTTCTTCCCTCCATCTCTTCAATCAATCTAACAGGCTTCTTGATAACTCGTTTAGGCATCTCAAGAATGGTGTCAGGTTGACTAGATGACCCCTGATTAGATTGCTCCACCTCATCCCCAGAGTTAGAATGAGTATGAGTAATCTCAGGTTCAGGAGTACCCGGCACTGGAACATCAGCATCATCATCAATATATTGTACCCGAGGTAAATCAGCAATGGTAGACTGATGTACCTCAAGTACCCCATCTGTCTGTAATAAATTGTCTCCTTCCCTTCTCAAATCTGAAATCTCTGCATTTTTAATTGAATACATGGTGTTTTCATCGAAAGTAACATCCCTACTAAGAATGACCCGACCCTCCGAAGGTGAAAAAATTCTAAACCCCTTCACACCATCCCCGTACCCAACAAAACACCCCTTCTTGGCTCGTGGATCCAGCTTACCCTCAATAACATGATAATAAGCAACACAACCAAAAATCTTCAAATTCGAAAAATTAGGCAACTTACCACTCCAGATCTCAAACGGAATTTTGGAATCAATTCCAGAATGAGGACCCCTATTAATGACATAACAAGCTGTTAACACAGCTTCACTCCAGTACCTCCTCCCAGGCCCTGCATTAGAGAGCATGCATCGAACTCTCTCTAGCAGTGTCTGATTAACCCGTTCTGCTACACCGTTCTGCTGTGGTGTCTTCCTGACAGTATGATGCCGACCTATACCCTCATCTGCACAGAACTGATTAAACTCGTCTTTGCAAAACTCTAGCCCATTGTCCGTTCGTAGCTTCTTGATCTTCCTTCCTTGTCGATTTTCCACCAAAGCTTTCCATTGCTTGAAAACTTTGAAGGCCTCATCCTTTGACTTAAGCAACCTAAGCCATGTGTATCGGGACTTGTCATCAACAAATGACACAAAATAGTGGTAACCTCCCATACCTTCAACTCTAGATGGACCCCAGCAATCTGAATGGATGTAATCGAGCACTGCATCAGTAATGTGAGCACCCTTGCTGAACTTTGACCTGTGTTTCTTACCAAACACACAATGCTCACAAAATTCAAGGTTGGCAACCTTGACCCCGGATAGAAGACCCCTCTTGGACAATAGCTGCATCCCCTTCTCCCCCATATGACCAAGCCTCATGTGCCAAATCTTAGTCATCTCCTGGTGAGATACAGATGCGCAAACCGCAGAACTAGGCAGTGTAACACCCTCAAAAACATAGAGGGTGTTCCTTTTGATACCCTTAAGTACCAACTCAGAACCTCTGAAAATACACAACTCCCCATCTGAAAACACACCATTGTACCCCAAGTCATCCAGGGTACCCAATGAAATCAGATTCTTTCCTAAAGCAGGAACATGCCGTACATTAGTCAAAGTTAACCTCCGCCCATCAACAGTCCTCAACCTCATGGAACCAATACCTGTGACCTTACATGGAGCATTGTTACCGACTATAACCATACCCCCATTGCGAGGTTCATATGTATCAAACCAATCTCGACGTGGACACATATGGAACGAACACCCCGAATCTAGAACCCAGTTATCAGATAAATCATCAGACCTAGCAGAACTGACTAATGCTAAATCTTCCTCTGAATTATAGCTCTCATTCGGTTTCTCTTCAACTACAGCAGCCTGGGACTTGTTTTTCCTCACCGGACAATTATTCCTAAAGTGACCCGGTTCTTTACAGTAATAACATGTTTTAGTAGTAGTTTTACTAGATCCATCCTTGCCGTTTCCAGCACCCGACCCAGCATTGTTCCCCTTGTTAAACCCCTTATTCTTTTTAGACTTTCCGGACTTAACAAACAACCCACTACCATTATCCCCATTATCACTCGTAGCTTTCATTCTGAGTTCCCTAGTATGAAGTGCTGCCTTCACTTCTTCTAAGGTTATAGAATCCTTACCAACAACAAAAGACTCTACAAAATTCTCAAAGCTAGACGGTAGAGATACAAGTAAAATCAACGCAGCATCCTCATCATCAATTTTAACATCTAAATTACGTAAATCAAGCAAAATAGAGTTAAGTTTTTCTAGATGTTCCCGTAAGGAAGTACCTGACTGCATCCGGAGGCTAAACAACCGCTGTTTCAGTAATAATTTGTTGGTCAACGACTTAGTCATATACAATGACTCCAGCTTCAGCCACAATCCAGCCGCCGTTTCCTGATCAGCAACCTCCGTGATGATTTGATCATCAAGACTAAGTAATATGGTAGAGTGTGCCTTCTCTTCCATAACTTCTAACTGCGAGTCAGTCGGTCCGTCTCCTGACTCCGAAGTAGTACTCTTTGGAGCCAACGGACGCCATATCTGCTGTTGTTTTAACAGAGCCTTCATCTTAATTTGCCATAGCCCGAAACTATTTTTCCCGGTAAACTTCTCAATTCTTATTGTTGAATCTCCTGCCATTGTTATCTTCAAGAAACTCTCCAAGGATTGAACCTGAGCTCTTGATACCAATTGTTGTGCGACAGCGGAAGCAAAGGTCGAAAACAAACAAGAAAACAATAAAGAAATTCAATGCAAACAATAAGAACAACACCAAGAATTTACGTGGTTCACTATCGATGTGATAGCTACATCCACGGGCACCGAGATCGAATGATTTCACTATAAACTGGCAAAGATCACAAAGATTACAATGAAGAACTTAATCACTCAAAGTATTCTCTCTCTTGTGTTTCTCTCACCATCACCCTAATAATAATAATAGGAAGTTTATATAGTATTGACTCCTAATTAGAATATACTTAGGTTACAATATCACAAAAAAGATAAATATTAAATTCGTAACCGCTGAAAACCCAGATCGCCCGATCGGGCGAAGGCCCGCCCGATCGGGCGCGAGAGCACATCTTTTCCAACAACCGAAGTACTCAAGAAACCCCTTCCGCCCGGTCAGACCGGGCAATGTCCGCCCGATCGGGCGAAGGCTCGCCCGGTCGGGCGAAGGCTCGCCCGGTCGGGCGCGAGAGCAGTTTCTTCAACGAATTTGCCAGGCACCTCTTCTTCTTCCGCCCGGTCAGACCGGGCAATGTCCGCCCGATCGGGCGGACAAAGCTACGAAGTACGAGTCACCTAATATACTTATCAACAGTATATGGTTATACTAGTTTCTAAATAGATGTTAGTTTGCACTTGTGGTCTTGTGACAGTGCTTCAACGTTACGTGGTGGTATGCGAATTATTTGGGAGCCCTTTTCACCGAAGAATTGCCCAATTACAATCTTAAATTTTAGAACAATACGAAAATGCTAAAGATTACAAATGTGAACAAAAGTTAGGCTTTTCTATATAACGCTTGTCCTAGCTACTACATATGCTTTTGTTATGCCCAGCATAGAAGTATCTTTATTTTAAGCCTTAGATATTTATTTAATTTAGCTTCAAGTAAGAAATGAAGTCCCTCCAACCACCCCTTTAATGCTACCGCATAAAACTAATACCAACCTCGAGATTGAGGATTATGAAATTCCTAAAGAAACAATTGTCCTTGTAAATGTTCGGGCCGTCGCTCGTGACCCAGACATTTGGCCCAACCCACTTGAATTTCGACCTGAACGATTCCTAGACGATGATGTAGACATCACGGGTCAATGGGTCATGATTTTAGTATGTTACCCTATGGAGCGGGTCGAAGGATATGCATGGGTGCACAAATGAGCATAAATTTGGTTACGTTGATGTTAGGTCATCTATTACAACACTTTGACTGATGCACACCAAGTGAAGTTAAGCCAGAAGATATTTCAATGGCAGAGATTCCAGGAGTAGTTAGTTGTATGGCCACTCCTCTATAAATTGTGCCTCGTCCAAGGTTACCATCACACTTGTACAAAAGAATATTAGTTGATATGTAATGTAACTACGGCATTAAGCACATTATATACTAGGCTATATTTCATGTTTCGTGACATTATGTAACTTGTTCACATAAATTTTTTTCCGTGAAACAATATAATAATTAAGCATATTTTGCTAAATGTGTAGTGTCATGTAACAATCACATGCACCTAGAATTAAATAATCAAAGTCGTCAAAAGTAAACCCTACTTAGTTGTTATATTATTTTAGACACTTCGAGTGTTGTTATTTAGAAAGAAAGTAAGAAAAACCCTCAAAAGTAAATGAGCCGTAATAAATGATAATAAGATACGTGTCCAATATTATACATAATATATTTATATACCCTCTGTTTCTTTTTATGAAGTATTTTTCATGTGTGGCGAATTTTTTTTTGTAAGAGAAGAATAGTCAAAGCGTAAAAAATTGAAGGAAGGGGCTAACGGAGGGAGTAGTCTCTCACGTTTGTGGCTACACATGATGGTCGTTGCAACTTGGTAGCTCATTCGGTCGATCCCTTAAAAAAATTGCTTTTGATTCTTCATGATTTACAAGAATAAATTAATTCTTCCAGATCGTTGACTAATGACTTAATTGCTTGCCTTGAACTGCAAGTCCCAGCTCAGTCCCTTAGTTACATTGAACATTATCAATTCATTTTATTAGAGTTAGATATTCTCAATTTTTTAGTAGAAAACATATTTTATTCTCTACAAAAATAATGTTCCTACAAATCTCACTTGATTCACGGATTATATAAGTTTCTAAGGCAACCTTAGGCCGTCATTCCCCATTTCATATTCACCTTAATTTAATTTATTTATTTTAATTTTTTTTTTAAAATTTTTCTCTTTATCATCAATCTTACCATTAATCATATTCGTAATGGAAGAAATTCAAGCTAACCTTATTCAATCTTCGTTAAAGCCAAAAAATACTAGCAATCTTCTTGCAAAAAGCGTGATTATTAACAAGGATGAGAGAGATGAAGAGGAAGGGGAGAAATACTACATAATAGTAACGAGTCAACAAAAAAACTTCCATCAACTTTATTTTGTAAAATTTTCAGCATTGAAAGCAAAAATCCAGAGGGCCAAGGAGTTAACCAATAAATTGCACAAGGAAAAAAGTATCATTTTGGATGAAATAGGCAATATGAAGGTATGTACATGCATCAATAAAATTGAACATTTTTTTTATTTCATGTATACACATGTATTTAAGTCTGACTCACCTATCTCAAATACTACATCCGTTTCAAATTATTTACAACAATTAAACATTTTCTACTCAAATTTTATGTTAAACCGTTGCAAATTATTTTTAGGAGGATCTAGGAGATGGAGGAGTGGTTAGTCCCTCCATCCCCCCTACCCGTGTGACGAGGGTTCAAACCTCATCCCCTCCTCCTGTGATAGGAGGCGGCTCCCCGTATCTTACTTGAAATAAAAAATAAATAAATAAATAAATTGAAATAGAGGTAGTACTAATAAACCAACTTCCTAGCTCGACATCAAAGTAGCTTACCATTAAGCTACTCTACGTCTTTGATTGACCGGTTTCTATTTTCTAAGCTAGCTTGATTGTTGTTAATTGCGGAGTAAGATATGGCAACCTTTATTGTTATTATAATTATTTGAAAGAATTTATAGTTATTATTAGTCGCTGATATAGTAATATGTAATTTTGCTTGCAGGATAGAATACTCAAAGAAAGTAAGGAGTTGAGATGGAATAGTGTGCACGGTATAAGGATTCATTTTCTTGAATGTAACGTAAGAATTGAAATTAGAGATGATGTGTTTTTTTTTTTGAAGTAATTAAAAAAAATGAATTGAAAGCATATACTTGTATATTGTTACACATACAGACATACTTGCTCACCTTCTATGTTTTATTGATAGGATTGGGATCCAGAATTGGAACCAGAACTCGAGTCTATAAACATTGATAAAAAAATTCAAAAGTTATGCTATCAATTTACTCATGGGAGTAAAAATATAGCCAATGAAAGAAGGATAATTAGCGAGTTTAAAGAATTACAAACAAGAAAGGAGAAATTTTATAAACATGACAAAACAACAAGAAATAATGTACAAGTAATACAACTACAACACCTTATTCTGGTAAGATTATAAACTTCCAAATTCTTTATATAATTTTTTTTCTTTTTGTTATTATTAGTACATAGTTACAAGTTGTTGGCATATTAGTTCTTGTGTTGGAATCCTGTTTTCTTCAAAACATGCATAATTACATTATCATCCTTTACGAGTACAAGTCCTTTACTTGTTTAGCTACTAGTAATAATTAGTTACTTCACGCTCCCTCCGTTTTTTTTAATAAGTGTTTTATTTCTCTTAGACACTAGAAAGTACCCTGTACCATTTTTAATTTAACATTTGGTGATTTTATATGTCTATTATAGGAGGGTTTGAATGAAGTGAAAAATCGACAAGAGAAAGAAAGAATAGTGAAACGAAATAAGGTTGCGATAGCAAAGGAAATTACGTCTTTGGAAGAAAAGCTAGCTAAAATTAACCAAAAGAGAGCAAAGGTGAACGAATTCATTATAACAGCCGAGAAGCAGCTTAATGATCAGGTATGAGGATTGAGGGATATGACATATAATATGGTCATTATATATTGCTTGGTAATTTAATTACAATATCCCATATTAAACATCACTATATATTTTGTGTTTTCTTCATGAACAAGATTAGTTTGACGAATTCATGTCTCAATGGAAGTATAGAGACAATCTGTTTGGAGCAAATTGTCAAAGAAGTATGATGCTATCACTTGAAGGTCTGAAGCTTAGTCATGGAGATCGAAACAACGAAACATGATAATCAATTAGAAGCTAATTTATTTAACAGCAAGATTAAAACTTCACAAGAAAAATTATTATTTGTACTTCAAACTTTTTTTTACTAAATTGTGTTAAGTTCAACTTATTAGTACAGTTTGTACTTTTTTACACTATATTTAGTAGCAAAAGTTATTCTTGTTTATGTATTTCTTCGACTCTTCCATTTGTTTTTATTTGCAACACTGTAATTTTCACGTTTGTTAATGCATAATTTCAATTACTATAATTTCAATAATTAATATCATAAAAAGTTGATATTTTAAATGTACACATTAATACGTATCTAACAAGATCACAAATAAGTTCAACAGTTAAACATGTCTAATATATGAGATTTATAGAATTAGTATGTCACACGATAATAAACTTGCACTAGAATCACACCCTTTTCTCCCAAATTTATCAAGCAATCATTTCTGAGGGGACTGGTAGCAGTCTCCCATCGCTACTCAAGCCTCAATTGGCAAGGGATTGTTGGATGCTTCGTGTATAGTTAGCTCTGAATGTGTCATCGCGTCTCCATTTAGAAATGAACTCCTTAATCTAAACATATACACACGAAAAACAAATCAAAACGTGTTTAATATGAACGGAGAGAGTACTTAGAGCCTAAGAAGGGTTTGTTCCGATTTACTGAAAACAATTGAACTAAACTGAAACGAATTGTTTATGAGATAAGGAAATTGGGAACTGAACTGAACTGATTGGAGTTGAACTAAAGTGAACTGAAATAAAGCTGAATAGAACAGGCCCGAAGAGTACTAGCTTGCTTATTAACTAACTTACACTTTTGATAGGCAATTCTTCAAGTGATTTCCAATCTTTATTATTTGCAAACTCCTGGACCTTGTCTTGTAATTTGCAATATTCATCATTTCGATCAACCTGCGAAATTACTCTCATATCAATAGGGGAAAACCTAAATTTATATATGGTTATATGGATAAACAAAAAAGTTAAAATACAAGAACAAATAGAGACAGATGGAGTATAATGTAGCATTAATACCTCCTTTATTTGGCTTTGAAGTTTTAAAATAAATGCAGTGGTCATTTCTTCCCTTTGCTTCACAACCTTGAATCTCTTTTCAAGTGGTGTAAGTTGCTTCTCTATTTGAACAATTTCTTGCTTGTGTTCTTTTTGTTTTTGTTGATTCCAAAAATATGGATATTTTTTTCTGATTTCCTTCAAAGATTCCTATGTTGAGACAACAATAGGCACAATATACTTAGTGAAAAAAAAAAAAAAAAAAGATAACATTCTTAGTTACTTAAAATTATTATCAAATGATCAAAACAATCAAAAGATTAAGCTGATGATTATTATAACTTCAAAATTGGTTATGTATATGGCAACATAGGAGAGAGTTTATTTTAATCTTACACGAATTATACGTTTCAAATCGTACTTAGATCCATAGTGCCAATACTCGTATGTTTTTGTTGGTTTCGGAATTTTAGCATTAGCTTGTTTAATTTCGGGCTCAAGTAACTCTCTCCTTCTATGTAGATGATCAAGCTCTTTGAGGACTTGTTTTTCCGATGCCCAATTGGTCTTGCCATGACCTAATTGCTCGGTCAATTTCTCAATTCTTTCCAAGATTTCAAGCAACTCTATGTCCGGGTTCGATTCCTCCTCGAGGTCCTCATTCTGCACTCGGCGATACAATTCAAGCAAGTCATACAACCATACAAACAACATTAATGGTAACTGATAGATTATGTAAATAATCTATTTATGTATATATTGTTTCGTAATTATACTACTCCGTATATACAAAGTCCGAAGTATATGGTAGAAAGACAAAGACAAAGGAAATTTAGGCAAAAGTAGAGATAAATATAGTAGCTAATAATTGTAGAAATATGTTTGAAATACTTGAATTTTATTTGGAATTACTCCTTCCAATCCTTTTTGTTCTTCCTATTTCACGATTAATAAAGGTTCAAAAACTCTTCTTATTTGGAATCAATTTTCTTCTACTAGTATATTATTTAATGAATGTATGCGCCAACATTTCATCATCTTTTTCCCTTTTCCATACATGTTAAACAATTTTCATTAATTAAACACCATGCATAATTCCAATTTAAATTCATCATTCTCATTTAATTCCCACTAATCACCACAAGGGCAGGTGATATCTCTAACCACCTGAGATATCCCGGACTCTTAGTAGTTAGTTAGAAGTGAATACATAAAATATTTATTTTGTAGGTAAGGAGTAGAAAACTACTAATCTCCATCTCATATTCTCATTGTGTATTATTCAAGTATGAAATTTCATATATAAGTTTTATTCAAACTTAAGTATAGTATAGAAAACTAAAAGTTATAATTTGATCGGATCTAAATATTTCTCGTCTAATTCTAACAAAAATAAATAATACAAAGTATTTTTTTAGCATTGCTTACAATGGTTTCAGGCCAATGCTTCCAAAGCAATTCTCGGCATTTTTCAATATTGCGGGTGCGCAGGATGTCCCAACTACCGCTATCACCAGGAGCTACATTGCTCTGATTTAATACTCTTACTTTCTCCTACAAACAATCAAAAATATGATCGAACCCTTTTATATTAATTAAAGGTGCATCTTAAACAACATGTTCTAATCCTTTCAATGTATAATGCACGTTATTTGAGGCCGTAAAATTTGAGAACAAAAAGGAACATAGGGAGTAAATACCTTTAAGGATCGTATTTTTGGAAGCAAATGTGATTTTTCCTCACGAAGTTGTTCTCTTAATTCCTTGGCTATGTTTAGGTTTGCTTCCAAATATCTCTCAACCAACGCAATCGGTTGTTGGTCATTTGATGTTTTATTTTCTGTATGTAACAAACTAACAACAAATTAATAATATAGCAATAATTATAATAATCAAATTAAAGATCAACATAATTTCTACCGATTAATTTCATATACTAGTATAAAGAATAGTACCTTCAATTTCAAACGCCATTAATTCGATAGGTTGCGATTTCTGAGTACCTTGTTTATGCCCTAGCCTTCTTGATTGATATAGTCGGCAGTTATATAAATGACACCTATGTTTCAAAAAAAAAATACTCCGTATATATATAAATGACACCGGTGTTCATTTTTCATATACCCTCATTTTAATTTTATTTTTAGGAAAAGTCCTTTTCAAATTTCAACATTGCAATTTGGCAAATTTTTATATGTGGCTGGGGTTACTCGAGTTATTCGATCAGGAGTTATTTGAGGGGTTCGATCAGGGATTACACGATCAGGGTTTATTTGAAGGGTTACTCGGGTATTCGGTCAAGAGTTACTCGGGTACTCGGTCAGGAGTTACTCGATCAAGGGTTGGTTTGGTCAGGGGCTACTTGAGGGTTACTTAGTCAGAAGTTACAGGGGTTACTCGATCAGGAGTAACTTGAATAACCACTGCCGAGTAACTCGAGTAACCCGGACACACTGTGTGAAATTAAGCTTTATTGAATTATAAATAATTGCTTCCTAATCCTTGACTAATTATTTCTTGTCGTGATCTGCAAGTCCTAATTCAACCTTTGAATTATTAAACTTAAATATCTAAATCTCAATTACTTGTTCAATTTTTTCATACATATACATATATAACTTTGTTGGGCTAAATTATCATTAATCACCCAACTTATTCAATTTTTTGTTTTCTTTATCATATCTAATGGGGCAGGTCCTAACTCGCAACCCTTTAATCTTATAGCATGTTATTTTCTTTTGTGGATCTCTCTATATTATGAGACTTAATCCCGAATATGATGCCTTGGCCTTAAACAAAGGCCGAGGTAGCTTATTATTTGAGCTACCTTGCATCCCCATCTTTCTCTAATTATTTAACATGCATGATTTACATTAGTTTGTTTATTATTTTGTGAATATGACAAACTTTATTTATTTACAAAAATAAATGTACAAATATTTACTTGTAAAAAGTTGAGGTGGTATAGTGACTACAATACAATGCGTAATCTTGAGAGATGGAAATGGGAGCTTGACGCTCGACTACGTGAGGACAATGTAAGAATTGCAAGACCTTATACAAGTATATAGCAATTTATTTGACATATAATATATTCTCTACCAACGAATTATTTATTATAAATTATGATAATTAAGAAATAATGACACGCTAGCTTTTACACCGAGTTTTAGAAAAATTATATAGGACGCTCAAACAATTATGGTAGTAGAGTTTGTTATAGAGTTAAACATTGTAACTTAAGAATTAAGAATTAAAAAATGATGGTGGATTATTTATATACGGTTTTGATAACAAAAAGAAAAATGAGTAGTATTACTCTGTATCTTACTCTCAAATTATTATTATTATTATTATTATTATTATTATTATTATTATTATTATTATTATTATTATTATTATTATTATTATATTTATTATCTTTCTTGATTCCTTTCTCTTGATAGGATTCGGACTCGTCCTCTATGAATATTGATAAGAAAATTAAAAAATTGAGCTACCAATTTACACATGGTAGTAAAAAGATAGCAAGTGAAAAAAGGATAATTAAGGAGCTTAAAGAATTGCAAAGGAGCACCGAGTTTTTACTATGTAATCATGTTGAAACAACAAGGTGCTCTAAAAAATTTATATAGCAATGTATTCAGGTAAGACCTTGAAATTATAAGCTTAAGAATTCTTTTATCTTTTGTTATAACTTCTCCCGTTCTATAATAATTGATACAATAGTCAAATTTGACATATTTGCTAATGTGCAGGCTACTTTGACCCTAAATATAAGTAATTAGTCTAATTACACATTAATTAAAATTTTAAAAAGTACAAGTACAACGAATAGTTTTATAGTTAGAAGTTACATGGTACATTCGTACATTCCAAGCATGTAGCTAATTAGAATTTTACCTTGTAATTTTGAAGTCACAAAATCGATTTCTAATTAACATGCAAGTTACATTAAGTGTCTAACCCATAGATCAGAGATAGTGGAGATAAAAAGATCATCATGGTAAGTCATGGTCTGGCCTACTCATTTGTACATTGAAAATTTCCTTAGCTTGCTCAAGTCAATACTACTACGTAGTTGTTGTTGCGATAAGTTGACTAAGTACATTATTGCAACTTGCTCATGTTGACTAAAAGTAATTCCTGATTATATATTTGACCATTTTTCCCGAAAAAAAAAAAGGGAGAGAGAGAGAGAGAGAAAAGAGGAAAAAAAAAAAAACCGTTATTTGATGATTCTTTATTTTTTTTTCTATATACCTATTGTAGAAGGGTTTGAATGAACTAAAAGATGGACAGGAGAGAAAAAGAAAAGTGGAACAACAAAATGATGAATTAGCAAAGGAGATTATGTCATTGGAAGAAAAACTAGTTGAAATCAACAAAAAGAGAGTTAAACTGAATGAATACATTTTAATTGCCCAAAAGCACCTAGATGATCAGGTACATTTAATATGTACTTTATATAATTCCATTTTCTTATCCTCTTAGCTTCAATTTTCATACAATAATTGTAAATACGAAGTACTACTTTACAGTAATTATCTATAACGTAACTTATAACAAATGACGTGATGATCTCAAATTAAGTTGTACGTAACATATTGTTTGATACAATACGAAACTACTATTTCATGCCAAGGAGCTTGCGACCAAGAAAAATTTTGTAGCACTTGGAGAATTATGCCCTAAACAGGTTTACTACCTTTTCCAAGTAAAAGATTTTCAATTTCTTACAATCTTTCCAATTGGAAAAATTAATAATGTCTCAGTATTGCTTGTTTAAAATCTTTAATATATTTTCTTATGAACAAAATTAGGTTGAGGAATTCATGTCTCAATGGAACAAAGACAATCTATTTAGAGCAAACTACAAAAGAAGATTTACCAAAAAAAAAAAAATACAAAAGAAGTATGATGCTATCAATAGAAGTCTCGAAACTTAGTCAAATCTTGAATATCAAAACGTTGAAACTTGGTGATCCGACACATGGAAAATCATAAATTGTACCCTTTAAATATAAATTGTCTTACACACGGTATACTCTTGATCTTAACTTGTTAGATTGATTTCAATATGTACTTCCAAATATCTACCTTTGTATAATAATTACTAACTAATATGTTGATATATATAATGAATGATAATATTGTATTAGTTTACTTGAAATTTCTTTAGAATTATTTGATTGTTTCGCTATTGTATGTATTTGTTAATTTCTAAGGTTAAATTACTTATATATTCCGACTTGACTTAATTTTGCTGATTTAAATTAACTCAATATTAAGTGAATTCAAATTATTTTAATTGAACTTAATTAACTTTGTATAATTGATAAATATCGTATTTTTTTTTTTAAAGGACCAAGCAAAGTGGCCTGGAATAGATAATGGAATGAATTGCTTAGATTGCGCTCATTACAACGCAAGATACAAGTCTAGCATATCGGAAAATAGTATACTTGATATATTTAGCATTTTAGCTAGCTAACTTAGGCTAATGTTTGACATTTCTAAGATACAAAAGATAACTCAAATTTATAGAATCTTAAGAAAAAATCAATCAATCAATCAAAGTACCTCTCTAATAACTATGTATCCATATCCCCAATTCCCCACTAACCTCCCCGTTACCTATCAAGATTATCTTTCTTTTCAAATATATATATATATATATATATATATATATATATATATATATATATATATATATATATATATATATCATGTATTAACACAGGTGCATTCTAATACAAAGTACATTATAACAATCAAAGAAATTTATGTATCAAGTATTCAAATGCATTGAATACAAGAGCGAATCCTATGGTCACAAATCTTGCATTCTTGCTAGTTCCTAGCTAGAAACGAATACTTCTCTAATTTTAATACTTTTGACAAGCCAAAACTCATGACTAACAACTATGTTATTGCCATTTTCTCCCCTATATTATGCAAGCTTAGTTTCTCTAACAACCTTGAAAAATGGCTATTCTACTATTTTTCAACCTATCAATGATCATCTTAATCATCCTCTTAACATGCAACATCATCATCCAACGGCTCAAATTCAACCTCCCACCGGGCCCAAGGCCGTGGCCCATTATAGGAAACCTTCATAAAATTAAGCCAGTCCAATTTTGGTGTTTCTATGAATGGGCTCAAGTTTACGGCCCGATAATATCGGTGTGGTTCGGGTCCAAATTGTTTGTTGTGGTTTCAAGCTCAGAGTTGGCTAAGGAAGTGTTGAAAGAGAATAATCAAGAGTTGGCTAATAGGATTAGAATTAAATCCAAATTAAACTTTGCTAGAGATGGGATGGACCTTACTTGGGCTGATTACGGGCCTCATTATGTCAAGGTTAGAAAAGTTTGTACACTTAAATTATTTACTAGTAAAAAAATTGAGGCCTTTAAGCCTATTCGAAAAGACGAAGTCACCGCCATGATCGAGTCTATTTACAAAAGTGCCACAGGCTATTTAGGTATGTATTTATGCTTAAAGTTAACTTGTTTCTGTAAGTTGTAAAGAAAGCTGTAAAGGCAATGACGTATACAAGATTCGATTAATGTCTTGATTATCATCGCTCAAGACTTTCATCAACTAAGTTGATTGACAATTGAGTATGTAGTTAGGTACTTATTATCCTAGATTAAAACCATGTCAACTCAATTTGTTGATTTTTTCAGTAGAAAATCATGAGAAAGGTGCTCTAACACTTAGGACATACGTGGGAGAAGCAGCATTAAACCACATAACAAGGATAATATTGGGAAAGAGATTTATCAATTCCGGAGGTGAATTTGAAGGGCAATTAGGAAGGGAATTGATGAACATTTTACTTGAGTTGAACAATTTTAAGAGGACAAATATGTTAATGTTGGGCATCCAATGGTTGCAACATATGTTCGAAGATCAAGTCTTGAACAAGCATGAAGATCGCTTGGGAAACTTTATGAAAAGGTTCATGGAGGACGATAACAAGCTTCATTTTGTAGATGCTTTGATCTCATGTAAGGACAAGTATGGTCTTAATGAAGAGACTATCATTGGACTCCTTTGGGTAAGTTTGTACTCTTTTCGTCCCTAAATGTTATTCTTACTTGTAGAACGCTTTTTATTAGTTAGTACAACATAACTGGGTATTAAATTATAGGCCTACTTTATTGATACACTTTTAATTTGTTGTTTGTAGGATATGATTATTGCTGGTAAAGATACAATAGCTATAGTAGTGGAATGGGCCATGGCTAAACTAGTAAGACATCCAAGGGTCTTACAAAAGGCCCAATATGAATTGAACAATGTAATTGGACAAGAAAGAATTATGATTGAAGAAGATTTCCCAAAACTTCCTTATTTACAAGCCATAGTCAAGGAGGCCCTAAGGTTGCACCCTCCAACCCCGCTATTGCTACCTCATCAAGCCCAGACCCATGTCAAGATCGGTGGCTACAACGTGCCTAAGGATACAATCGTCTTTGTGAATGTTTGGGCCTTGGGTCGTGACCCATCTGTTTGGCCCAACCCACTTGAGTTTTGGCCAGAACGGTTTTTTGAGAACGACGTTGACATAAAGGGTCATGATTTTCGGATGTTACCATTTGGGGCGGGTCGCCGGGTTTGCCCGGGAGCACAATTAGGGTTAAATTTGGTTACGTTGATGTTGGGACATCTTTTGCACCACTTTGATTGGGATATTCCTATTGGAAATCAACTTGAAGTGATCAATATGTGTGAGGCTCCGGGAATTGTCACTTATATGGCATCTCCTTTGCAACTTGTTCCACTTCCAAAGTTGCCAAGACATTTGTACAAACGAATTTGTACACATATATAGTCTCGGGAACATATTACAACGGATTTACATTGTCTCTCTTTGACAATGATTTTCAATTGGTTGAGTCCATTATATGGACTTTATCTGGTATTAGTGGTATAAATATATAAACTAAACAATAACAAAAAATACGATTATACCATGCAAAGAATTAATCGGTAAAATTAACTGTTGTCTGTTGATCAATATCAATCAATAAAACCGATTATCAACAAAAAATTAATTTTTAAGAAAATCAATGTAAAATAATTCAGTATAAATAATACGAAGTATAAGGAGTCAGCAGAAGCTGCGACTTGTAGGTAAATAATGTTTATTTGGTCAAAAACTTTTGTATACATCCGATATACGGTAATATTACTGTACATTGAGGTAACTTTTGTTAAATTTAGGGTAATTTTTGTTGAATTTAGAGTAACTTTTATCCATAAAGCTTAATACTTTTATTTATATCAGAATAACTTATATATACTTGGTAACTTTCATTCATTATAGAGTAATTTTTTATCATTTTAAGGTAATTTTGAAGCGGATGTACAATATTTTATTGTACATCCGATTTTTTAAAATGTTTGTCTTATTTGGTAAACTTTGTTAACTGATGAAACCAAGGTAAATTATTACAACTCGACCTCCCAACCTAAACCGAAAAAGACGATACCCAAAGATAAACATACACCTACATTTATATGGAAAACAAATATGTATTTACCTGTGATGAGAAACATTTTCCAGTCAAATAAATAGTGCAGTGGTGATTGGGGCTGCACTTGGTAGGGGGGATCGTGAGTTCGATAACCAACAACAACAATTAGGAGAGGACTGAAATCTAACCACCCAAAACTAAGTCTGAATCTGAATTAGCCCAAAGGATGAACTGGGTAATAACACACACACACAAAAAAAAAAAAAAAAAAAAAAAGTCCTTAGGATTTTTTTAGGGGGTTGTTAAATCTCGCCCTCGAATCTCCGACTAACGCCCGCAAATAAAATTTATTTTACAAATTTACCCTTATATAAGATAAAAGAATTTACCCCCCAAACACAATTTACCTCCCAAAACCCTCACTCCCTCTTCTCTCTCTTAACTACCCACCACCACCTCCTCTTTTAACCACCCACCACTGCCTCCTCTTTTAACCACCCACCACCGCCTCCTCTTTTAACCACTTACCACCACGTCCTTTTACCACCCACCACTACCACCACCACGTCCGGTTTCTCAATCTACACAGTAAGCCGCAAAAATGACGAGGAAGGACAAGGGAAAGGCCGTCGTCGAAGGAATCGCCGGAGACAAGGTCAGTTTATTTTTTTTTTATTTTTTTTTCTAGAATTGGCGGAAACGCCCAATTTTTTCGCCAGATCTGGGCTGAAACGCCTAGAATTTTCGTTCACCCATATGGTTATTCGAAAAATCTAGGCGTTTCAGCCTAGATCTGACGAAAAATTTAGGCGTTTCTGCCCTTTTTTTTTTAAAAAAAAAAAAAATCGTATGAAGTTCATCTTCGATTTCATCTAGGCTGATTTCGTATGAAGAACTCCCAGCCGAATTTCATATTTGATTTTGTTTCTGCCCTTTTTATTATTATTGTTGTTGTTGTTGTTTATTATTGTTTTTGTTGTTGTTTATTATTGCTAACAGTGAAAATGGAGGTTCCGACGAGAGACTTGGCAACATTGTTGGAGCTCAAAGCGGCGTTTTGCAGGGGTTTAGCTTGTCCGACGGAGGCGAATGGAAGAGAGGTGGTGCGCGCACGAGGTGTCGGCGGAGAGAGGGTGGAGAGTAAGGTGCCGGCGAGTCGGCGGGTGTCGTCGAGGCGAGTGGTGAGGTCGGCGCCGAGGCGGTGGATGAATGTGGAGAGTGATAGTAGTGGATTAGTGGTATGGCCACCGGTTGTTGGTGTTGGAGAGTCCATTCCTATTGCTGAAGTATTCAACGTTATAATTAATATTTTTATAACAAGGCTACGTACGTCATTTTAGGTTATTTTGCGGGCATTAGTTAGAGATTCGAGGGCGACATTTAGCGGTCCACTTTTTTTAAAAGGATAAATTTAGGTATCTCATGAGTCAAATATGGTATATTGGTTTTAGGGTTTTTTCTTTCTTTCTCTCTTTTTTGTTTCCCCCTAAACCGTCTTCCAAATCCGTTGACATATACTACCTATACAGATACCGTCTAGGCGACTATTCAATTAGCTTAGGAAGGCTAGGGCATATGAAGTTACTTGGGAATTCCAAGTAATCAATGGCGTTTGAAGGTATCATACATTAATTAAACTCCGATTATGATTCATCCTTTTGCTATTATATAATGTTGACAAATGTAATAAATTGATTTTATCTTTGATTATATCATAATATTTATTAATATGATATCGTTATATATGTTTGCAGAATTGCAAGAAAATAAAAAATTAGGTGATGTTGATGATCAACAACCAAATAGGTTAGTTCATCAATTTTATTTTGCCAAAATAGGGAGATATTACCTAAATCCTGATTTGGAATTGGGACTAAATATAGCCAAGGAGTTGAGGAAACAACTTTGAGAGGAGAAAACATGTTTGTTTAATAGAATACGACCCTTAAAGATACTCCGCCTCATTCATACGTATTTTCTTTTTGTTTTTGTCTTTACTCTAATAATTACTAGCTATTAGCTTTATTTAACAAGCAATCTCATGGAATTTATATTAGAAATTGTTTAAATCTTTACACTTTAATTTTGCAATTCATCAATATCTTACTTATTACTTCGTGTATATAGAAAATTATATACTACTATAGATTTGAAAATTATACTCCAACAAGAGTTAAATAAGAATTTTTTGACTTATTTATAAACATTTCAAGAGTAAATAACATTTTTTTTTTCAGGAAAAATTAAATTTATTGAACCCAGACAATAAATTTAATGGAAGAAATAGATATTATCGCCATTACATTTATGATATCAAGAATTACCGAAGATTACTGTTGAAGCATTGGCCTGAGGCAATTGTAAGCAATACTAACTAGTTTTATTTTTATTTTATTTTTCGTCAATAAGAGAGCCACATAATGCAATAATCTATATAAGTAATGCTCAATCCTTAATTATCTAGCGAAATGATTACAATAATCTCACTTTTTTTAAAGTTGTTTGATATGATATACTTTATATATACTTGCATTTCAAATTTTGTGAAATTCTACCTATAAAAAATATATTGCTCCCTACGTTCCATAATATAGTTTTTGTTTGTGTTTTGTCACAGTATTTAAGAAATAGGAGGAGAAAGTTGATGAAGTACATCAATAAAAGTGAAAACTACAATTATAGACAAAAGTTGGAGAGAGAAAGTGGAAAAAAGTACAAGGTGTGAGCAAAATTTAAGGGTAATGTCGGAAGTACAATGAATAAAGTAAAAAAAATGAGAGTATAATGGTCTTTACATACTATTCAAAATAAGAAACAGGAACAATATTTTGGGTCTCCAAAAGAGGAAATCAGGAACTATATTATGGGACGGAGGGAGTATAAGAATTAGTAAATGTTTTAAATAAGTTAATTAAATTCTGTATAGACACTTATGTATGAAGTCAAAAGTGTAGATTGGCCTGTTCTGTTCACTTTCAGGTGTAATGAGTTGGATAAGTTCAGTTAAGTTCATCTCAAGAAAAGTAAGTTTATCTAATAAGGGTACCCAACAAGTACAAATTACAACTAAAATAAGTTTCTAATAAGTACAAATTACAATTTTTTTTTGAACCATTAGATTTAATGGTTTTGTTGATGGCAAGTGGTAAAAAAACAATTATAACTTTTTTTTTTTTTTTTGGTGAACCATATCTTGAATTTTTTTTATGGTAAAATTATATATTATGAAGTACGTAATATTACTCGTATTGTACAATTAATTTACGGATTTTTCACCAAATACCCCAAAATTTTAACATAATTCACCAAATAACACCAATATTTTTCATATTCACCCTATCCAGACACCCCCCCTGCCGGCACAGAATCCGACCGGAACCCTCGCCCCAGCGCGGAATCTGACCAAAACCCCCCGTCGGCGCTCTTTTTCTTCCCCTGACCATTGTGCCCGAATCTCCCACAAAAAAACCCTCACCTAACCACCGTGCCCGCATCTCCCTCAAAAATCCCATCTCCCTCGAAAAACCGTCCCCTAACCACCGGCTGGCGCCCAAACCCCTCTCCCTCGCGTCGACGAACAAAATCGCTCCGTCCCGCTGCCATCTCCACCCTACTGAACCACCACATACGCCGAAACCTTAAAATATTTTGGTGTTTCAAGGTTTCGTGGTGGTGGTTTTCAGCAAGTTGGGTGGCTGCAACGTGTGGGAGAGGGTTTGGGCTACCAGCGAAGGGGTTGTCGGCTAAGATGGAAAGGCAGAGAGGGGTTGAATTCGGCGAAGGTGATGGCTGGGGAATTCGACTAAGGTGGTGGCTGGGGTCAGGGTTATCCCCGGCGGAGGAGGAGGATGATCGTCGGCAGCCGGGAAGTGGCTGGGGTTGGGATTGTCGCCGGCGGGGGCGGCGGTGGCTTTTATTGGTGGTGTTTTTTTTTTTTTTTTAATTTTTTTTTCTAAAGTTAATTAATTAAATAAATAATATTAATAAGGAACCAATTACAAGCTACCATGTGGCACAACTAACGTTAATGATTTACTGAGTTAACGGTAATGGCATGTTGTGACATTTTCATAAAACTTAATGTTATATGGTGAACTTGAAAAATGTTGGTGGTATTTGGTGAATTATATTAAAACTCAGGGATATTTTGGTGAAATATACGAGTACAGTCAATGCTTAGTTTAGTCTGGATTATATTCTGTGATATATATGGTTATATGTTGGTTTAGTAGGTTTCTTCTTTTGCTTATAGCTTTCTACCATAGTAATCACAATAATGGTTTTATACATCGAGTATAGAATGAAAACCTCGAAGAGGAATCCAACCGGGACATAGAATTGGCTGAAATCATTGAAAAAATTGAGAAATTGAGAGTGCAAGTAGGTCATGGGAAGACTAATTGGGCGACCGAGAAACAAATCCTCAAAGAGCTTGAACCTCTTGAAAGAAGGAGGGATTGTTGAGCCTGAAGTTAAACAAGCGGAAGCTAAAATCCCGAAAGCAACAACTAGTCATGAATATTGGCCCTATACCGGTTATGGTTATGGTTGTTTTAAGTAAGATTTGAAACGCAAGATTCGAGTAAGATTTTATACTCTCTCCTATTCTATGTACTCTCTTTGAATTCTAATACTTACAACATACTGTAATTGAAAACTTCATATGGCCAAGTAATTCCTTTTTTTTGAGAAAGTATATATACACGTGTAGTAGAAGTTAGGTCTATCTTACTAATTGTATTGAGCTTTCTCTTTGTCACAACAATATAGAAATGTGTGAATAGACTCAGGGAAGAAGTAGATCCAAACTATGGGAATGAACAAAAACAGGCAGAAGTTGAACAACAAATTGTTAAAATACAAAACCAACTTACACCTCTGGAAAAGAGGTACGACATTGTGAAGCAAGAGGAAGAAAAGGCCACTACGTCCATTTTGAAACTTCAAATTCAAATGAAAGAGGAGGTACTATATTAAACTATATATGCTACATTATACTTTCGATCATATATTTTAGTATATAATTATATAGATAAATCATGTGCTCATAGACATACGTTAGAAAATCCCTTTATTTATAGATACAACACTTTTTCACGGTTGATATGAGATTATTTTAAACTTGCTAATATAGTTATATACACTTGTTCATTATGACAGCTTGCTCTTAAAGAATAAATTTTGCAAACTACGAGAAAAGGTCAAGGAGCTTGTAACAAAGAAAGATCTGGTATCACTTGAAGAATTATCTTGCAAAAACGTTAGTTACACAACTAATCTTCATTCTTTGGCCTTTTGATTAAGCTCCCATTCTTATTAAGTGTACGTGTTGTTTGATTTGTTTTTCGTGTACGTTTACATACATGTTTAGAACGAGGAGTTCATGTCAAGATGGACACGCGACGACACATTTAGAGCTAACTATGCAACAAGCGTCCAACAATCCCTTGCCTATCGAGGCTTGAGCAACGATGGAAGACTGCAAGACCTCTTGGAAGTGATATAGCTACTTGACAATCTTGGAGAAATTTGTGCAAACCTATTTTTAACTTTAATTACTTGTACAAGTCTGTTATTGTATGATATATTAGCTAGGTTGCATGAATTTGAAACTGCATGTATGATAATTTATAGGTTCTAGATAATTTCCGACCATGCTCGGTTTTTAAAATTAATTAGTATTGAAATGTAAAAGTCTCTAGATTATAAAGATTTCATTCCATGATTGTATAATGTTGTTTGGAACAATATACAACCATCAATCAGTCAAATAAAGGCTTGTGGTGACATTGAAATCAATGAAAGGAGGCGTATAACTAAACGGTTAAATTGACTAATGGTTTATTATGGGTTGAAATAATTAGCGAGTCGGTTTGGGTTGGTTTTGAAAATCATCGGGTCAGTTCGGTTTGGTTTTTTTTTTTATTGTGGTTTCTATTCGGGTCCGATCCTAATCGGGTCGGGTTGTAGTTGGTTCGGGTCATAATTAGTTTGGGTTGAAGTGGGTCAGTTTGAAAACGGATTTAGCCAGTTTAAAGTAGGTTTCGGTTCAAAACAATTCGGGTACTAATCAGGTCGGGTTGTAATCGGTTTGGGTCATAATCAGTTTGGATTAAACTGGGTTGGTTTGAAAATGGTTTGTTTCAAAACATATCGGATGAAATCGGGTCCGGTCATTATCTGTTCAGGTCATAATCAATTTGTATTGAACTTGGTCGGTTTGAAAATGGGTTTACACAACTTAAAGCGGGTTTTTGTCCAAATCGTATTGGGTTTAAATCGAGTCGGATCATTATCGAATCGAGTTAGTCAGATAATGGGTAGGAACGGGGCATTTATAATCAACTTAAGTCATAAATAAGTTAGGTTTATCGAGTAATGGGTTGAAAAGGATCATATCATAAACATATTGGGTTACGGGTTGTAAACAACTCAGTCATAACAGGTTACTGGTCGTAAATGGTTCGGTCTCAACGGGTTACGGGTCGTAAACCGTTTGGTCTCAACGGGTTATGGGTTGAAAACGGTTCGGTCACAACGAATTACGGGTAATAAATGGTTCGGTCACAATGGGTTACGGGATGTGCCGGTTTAGGTTTATCGGATATTTGCTGGGTTTAAACGGTTTTCGGTTTAAAATGGGTCGGGTTACTATCGGGTTCAGACGTAATCGGTTTGGGTTGTTGTCAGTTTCGGGTTATAACGGTTTGGCTTGATAATGGGTCGGGTTAGTAACGGTTCGCAGAAATTCGGTTCAGTTCAATTTCGGGTCGAGTCGGTTTTCGATTTCCAAAAAATGGGTATTTAACGGTTCAGTTCCTTTTCGGATCGGTTCAAAACAGTCGGATTTAACGGTTCGGGTTAGAAACTGACACCTCTAATAATGATGTTAGGAAGTTATCTATTTCTTCGTTTATTTTTTCTCATGTGAAAAGAGCCGGAAATATCGTAGCTCATTGTGTTACAAGATGGAATGCCTACGATAACTTAGAACGTGTTTGTTTGGACAATTTTCCCTAAAATTTAATGACTTTGACGGAGCTTGATTTAATATAATTCTTCGGCTAACTTTTCCTATAAAATATATGATAAAATATATCATCTAACTTTTCCTATAAGGTATATAAAAAATAAAAAATAAAAAAAATCTTAACATTACCCCGTATTAAATTGGTGTCATTAATCTTCCTGTAATGTAATCTTTTCTGACCTCTTTTGGAGCTTTTTTACTTTTATTTACGCTGCACTCACTCTCTCTCTTTCTCCTCCATTGAAGCGTACTCTCAGCTTTCTCTCTATTCAACCGACTTTGTTCTTCCTTTCCTCCATTGAAGCATCTTCTAAGGTAAGATGTTTTCCTTTTTTCTTTTTAAATATTGAATTTCACTATCTAGGGTTTAATTTCGCGTTTTTTTTTAAATTTAATTGGTTGTTTAATTAAATTAGGGTTCTTTTAAACTGATTAATTAAACTATTGGTTATTATTACTGAAGCTGTCAATGCCTATACGAGCGATTTTTGTTGCTAGGATTTTGCATTGTGCAATTTACGTTGAGTTTTCTAAGCGAAAGCAATTTTATTTGAGCCTAATTTGATAATTGAATCGAATTTTAATTGAAAATTTGCAATTTAGGTTGATATTTATCGAGCCTAATTTGATATTTGAGTTAAATTTTGTTGCTAATATGTGAAATTTGCGTTGATAATTTTAAGCGAAAGCAGTGTTATATGAGCTTAAGTTGATAATTGAATCGATTTCAATTGAAATTCAATTTACTCTGATATACAAGTATATCTTAGCAAGAACAATATTATGTGATTTTTCAAGCCTGATTTGATATTGAGTTAAATTTTGTTGCTAATATGTGCAATTTGCGTTGATATACTCTTAGCGAGAACAATTTATGTGATTTTTTGAACCTTATTTGATTATTGGGTCAAATTTGGTAGCTAATGTGTCGTATTTATTGAGCCTAATCGAGCCCACAATCCTAGTCCGAAACTTTTTAGGCTACTAGAGCCAAGCCAAGTTTTGATTGAGGCTTGTCTAGATTCGTGCTCCAGTCGATCCTACTCCTATTTAGGCTGTTTTCAAGGATTGCATCCCTAATTGAATTCTCTCATTGAAGTTAGGGGATGTTTTTAATTGGCTGTAGTCATATTTGCATTGTTAGGGGATGTTTTGATGTCAATATCTACAAAATTGAAGTTAAAATTGATAGCTGGAACATAATTGTCGTTTCTTTTCTTGTAGCTATCCGTAGATATAATATTTATACTTTTATGCTTTGGTTTATGATCATACTTCTGTTTAATATAACCTGTTCCTGGTGTCCTCTGATTTCTGTACCCTGCGTTCTGTGATTCCTGTTGTAACTAGTCATTATACGAAGTATTTTCTTCAAAAAAAAAAAAAAAAAATCATTATACAAAGTATGTCAATAACTTATAATGTCTTCGTCAAATGTCTGTGGCCTCTATGCAAATAATTCTGTAATCAAATTCTTTTGTTGCCCTAAATATTAACCTTTTTGTTGATGCATCAATGTTTTAAGTACTGTAAACTCTGGAAGTTATGTGGATTGACCTTAAAGGATTTGTGTTATCTGAAAGTTATCCTATTTAGTTGACAGAAAAGTTGGATCAAATTAAATGAAACCCTAGACATTGTTAAATTTATTACTTATTATAGACTGTAAAATTTATTATTGTATTCGTTTTCACGTGCTTATTATAGACCTAAAAGCCTTTTTTTGACATTGACAGTTAACAGTTTAGTGATTCAGATATGAATAATTAGACTATGAGATGATTTTGGCTGAATGTTATACGATATGTCCTTTCATAGTGATATTGTTGATTTGTTATAGCTTTCAGTTTTTGCATGACGTATCCTTGAAGCTTCTTCAACAAAAGTTCAACTTTGTTGATATAGTTTTTGTTAAAGGCTTTTTGGTGTTGATATGTCTTCTAGCTCCATATCATGTTGGATCAATTTTGTGAATTTAACTATTAATTATTAACCTTTACATGTCCGTAATTTGAAATTTGTATCTTTACGGCTTCATTTTTCGTATTTTTGCTGTTTATAGCTCACCACCAAATTATTCTCACAAATCACAGCAGTCATGTCAGAGGCAGACTTGGAGAACATGCTCTTGGAGGCAGCAGGACGAACAGGTGCATCCAAGAGAAATAAACAGTCTCATCCAACTTCCAAAAGACGGCACAAGGGTTCGTATTCAGATGATGGAAGTGATTCCAAGGATGATGAGTCAGATGATAACCATGGACATGCTGGTAAAAAGCTGTCTGGGTCTCAAGTTCCTTTAAAAAAAAGGTCAAAGAATAGAAATGATGATCCCGGTAGTGATGATATGGATATCAAAGGTGGAGGATCTGATCGTGAAGTTGATAGCAGTGATTCTGATGTTGGTAGTGACCTTTACAAAGATGAAAATGATAGGGAGGAACTTTCAAAGTTGACAGAACTTGAGAGGGAGATGATCCTGTCTGATAGGGCTGCAAAGATAGATGATAGGAAATTACATAAACAGATGCGATCAAGATTGAGCAGTGATAAAAAGTCCCAATCTGCGAAAGACATCTCACCTCCTGCTTCTTCTCGTGGAGTGCGTTCTTCTATCAGATATGCTGATCGTTCAGCGGCCAAGGCTGATGCCTTGAAGGAATTGAAAGCTAGACGGATGAAGCGGGATCCAGAGGGAAAGCAGAGAGGGACCCATGAACACCGTGCTTCCAGGGAATACTCTCCAAAGAAGAGGAAAGGTGTTGGTTCTTCTAGCTCAGGTAGCTCTAGTGAGAGTAAAAATGGAAGTGATTCTCGCAGTGATGATGAAGGGTCGACAGGAGGTGGCAGAATGGACTATAGTGATGAAGATAGAGACAGTACTATCTCCAATACTCCAACATATGAACAGATAAAGAATATTACTATCAGGAGGTCGAAACTGGCAAAGTGGTTTATGGAACCATTTTTTGAGGAGTTGATCATCGGTTGCTTTGTCAGGGTTGGTATTGGGATGAAGGATGACCGAAGCATTTACAGGTTATGTATGGTTCAAAACATTGATGCTTCAGATCCAAACAGAAAATATACGCTTGAGAATAAGACAACCCATAAGTACCTAAATTGTGTGTGGGGCAGTGATCGTTCTGCTGCAAGGTGGCAGATGGCTAGAGTTTCTGACTCTCCACCTACTTTGGAAGAGTTTAATGAATGGAGAAGAGAGGTGGACCGTAGTGGTGGTCAAATGCCACACTCTAAAGAAGTTTTGGAGAAGCAAGATGCTATTGATAAAATAAATGGTTTCGTTTACTCAGCTGAAACAGTGAAACAAATGTTGCATGAAAAGAAATCGGTCTCAGCCAGGCCGATGAACATTGCAGCTGAGAAGGAGAAATTGAAGAGAGAGTTGGAAATTGCGGAGTACAAAAAGGATGCTGATGAGGTTGAAAGAATCAAAACCCGACTAAAAGAACTTGAAAAAGCCAGACAAGGCCAAGATTTAGATAAAAAGGCACTTAAGCTTGCGGAAATGAACAAAAAGAATCGAGCTGAGAATTTCCGAGTTTCTTCCTCGAGAACAGCAGACCGGAGTTTGAATCCTGGAGATGCTGGGTATGACCCTTTTTCAAGAAGATGGACTAGATCTACAAACTATTATGCAAAGCAGGAAGCTAAGCCTGCAACAACTGGAGTAGGAACAGCTGAAGGAGTTAATGATGTCAGTGTATCAAACACTGAGAAGAGCAAGAGCAGTGATGCCAAGGATGCTACAACTGCAGCTTTGGTGGCTGCTGCTGGAGCAGGCAAATTGGTGGATACAAAAGCACCAGTGGACCAAGGAACAGAGTCAAACACACTGCATGATTTTAAGCTACCCATTTCTCTGTCTTTGTTAGAGAGTTTTGGGGGGGCATATGGGGCAGCAGCTGCCTTTTTGGCCAGAAAACAGAAGATTGAAGCTAATATAGGTTGCCAAGTTCCAGTAGACGACGGAAGAACACATCCACTGACTCTTTCAGTGGGTGACTATAAGAGGAGGAGAGGGTTGCTTTGAAAAACTTCTCTTTTGGTTCTTCTGTAGTTCAGATTTGGCCTCCTGTACTCAGTAAGTTTTAATGTTTTATGCAAGTTATCAGTAGCTCATTAGGTAGTTTTTACGGTACTAGCTGTATGAAGTTTCCTGGTTGCATTGATGTTTTTCCAAGATACAGGACTGTAATGTGCAATCAGAATTAGTTTCTTCTGTTCAATTGATTAGAACTCGTACTACTTCAGTTTTGAGAGTTTAATTTTCAATTGCCTGCTTATTGATCATGAAGGCTCTGTTATAAAAAAGTCAAGCTAGTTATTTGCAGTTTGGGTTTAAGTACTTATGAAACTTTAATTATCAGCTAATTTAAGAACTGGAGTATACATAATCTAATAAGAGAGTATCCAAAGCTTAGATACTTTAAGCCCCCACACATAACATATTGAAGTGGTCAGACAATGATGAAAGTTTGTTGGCCTAAAGTATAAACATGTGACATGCGACATGTTGTATATTCTTGGTGGAAATTTTTTACTGTATTTATGGTGGTTTTTGTGGGGAGATCTATAATAAGATAGTCAGCTTTTAACAGAGAAGACATTGATATTGCATGGTATATGACATATTTGTATGGGACAACTTTGGAGTAAAAGAAAAGGGTGTTCTATATCACTTCTATCAAATATATTGTCCACTTTTCATTTTAATAATCTTTTATTTCATTTTTATACCTTTATTGACAAAATTTTCATACATAAGGTTGGCTATTATATTTGGTGTTAAATTGTTATTTGCAATTATTGTCGGCTTAATTTGTCAAAAAAAAAAAAAAAAAAAAGCAAATTTATTCTATGAACCTATGTTGGATTACACTAATTGTAATCTCAGATCCATGTTTAACTTATTGAGCTTTGTCACCTTATACAACTAATTTATCCACAAAAGAAAAATAATTACTTTTCAATTATCCTTTCCATTTTAGTTGATACATTTTGACTTTAAACATTTTTATTTTAATATTTTTTTATTATTTTTTTTACGGGACTTTGAACAATATATATACTTGTATAAGTTATTTTGGCTTTTGTTTTTTCTGTTTTTAAGAAAATAAATATAGCCATGTGAGGTATTGTCATTCTTTTCCATGTCTATTTTTCAAATGTTTAATTTTTACAATTTTGCTTATTGATGATTACAGATATTTACTTTTGAATTTATACATTAACAAACGTAATACTTGGCAACTAATTTGAAATGTAAAATGTAGTAATATCTAATTAATAATTACTACAAATGTAACTTGACTAGTCTGGACTCATTTAAAGAACCTCAATTATCACCACCAACTAAATTTCTACCATAAGTTAAAGTAGTTCGTAACCTACAAGAGCGAGTCAAAAGCATAAAGGCATTTGGTAAAGAATGAGTATTAAGAAAGATCAAAAGTAAAAGCAAAAAAATAAAAAAAAGCTCATCATCATGCATCATATGTACACCCCACAATTCCATAACCTCTTCACTCCACTATACTTACTTTTGTTTACTCTCATTTCCTTACCGTTATATATTCTCCTGCCCAAAAAACTCAACTATCAAAATAACCAGCTTAGAGTAATTAGTAGTAGTAGATATGGGAGGAAAAAAGAAGAAGAGGCAAGAAACTACGTCAGCGGCGTTGTCGTCATCGTCGTCATTAAGGTCTTCCTCGTATCGTCGAGACTCTGGTTCTCCGGCGACATCAACCACCAATGTTGGGTGTATGTCCGGGATTTTTCATCTCATGTCTAAGTACCATACTCGCCGTAAATTCCTCACTTTTGGTACGTACGTAAACTTAATTTAGCCAACTTTTTTTTTTTTTTTTGTGATAATAATAATAAAAATAACTAGCATATATAAACTTGTGATCATATTGAAAAAAAACCAATTTTATTTTACAATATTACATTTTATAAAATAATAGAAGAAAATTTGTTTAAACTGCATTAGACATACCAAATATACATTACTACAAAAAGATTAATCATTTTGCTCATTTAGTTTTAGCATTAAAATAGAATGTTTGTGTAATATTTAGAAAAATTATGTACTTCAACGTAATTTTTTTTTTTTTTTTTTTCATTGTTATATATTCAAGTGATCAATAATAATAATAGGTAAAAAACAAGAACGTAATGCCGTTGTCCAAGCTTCCACATCACCACCACCAACAAAATCCGAAGACACCGTCAAATGCCAACAACATGAACAAGGCTCGTCGGCTGGAAGACTTTCGCTTGATCAGACGCCAAGAAGCCCAGCGATTCCGGCGGAGATCCGACGATCATCGACAGACAGCTCGGTGAGCTCGCCTAGGGTGGTGGCACGTTTAATGGGACTTGAAGATTTTCCGGCGAGATCTCCGGCGCCGGCGACTGTGGTGTCTCCGGCAGCGGAGAAGAGGAGGAAGCTTCTGGGGGCGTTGGAGAAATGTGATGAGGACTTGCAGGCGTTGAAGAAGATTATAGAGGCGGTGCGCGCCACCCAAACGCCACCGCGAGTGGCGGAGATGAAGAGACGAGAGGAGGTGGAGGATGTGGACAGTGAGGTGGGGAGTGATGGGCCGAGTCCGGTATCGGTGTTGGATCATCGTCACTTGTCCTCCGGTTATTACCAAAGAACCACTAATGGTAAGACTAATAATTTTCTATTTTGAACATTTTGTTTCTGTCTTATTTATGCTCCACTGATTTGCTAGCTTAATTCTAAATTAAGGAAATTATATTTCTAATAATTAAATTTATTAGTTTTAGATATATTTTTTTAAATAAATGTATAAGTAATAATAACAATGGTATATATGATATATCATTAAAAATAAAAAAATAAAAAAAAAACAATTAATGACTTGCATGATTTTACTATATAAGAAAATATATACTCTGTATATTAATATAAAATATCATTAAATACCAACAATATTTTTAATGTAAAAAGTCAAAACGGTAAGATCCAGGAGTATTCTCCTAAGTTAGCTACCTTCCTTATATAGGGCTGGTGCCGAAATGCTAGATTTTGGGCCAAATATGACAAAATAAGGTTTCATAGGCAAACTCCAGGTGAAAGTTTCCCCAGTTGAACACAATCTTCCATAGAATTTCATGGTTACAGCTTATGATTAGAGCATACTTTTAGCACATGATCTATATAATAGACCTCTACATCGAATGATAATGTTTTGTGGTTAAAAAACACATTGATGGTGTTGCCCTTTTTCCTTTCCACGTATTAGAGTATAGAATAAGGTTTATATTAGGTTTCTGTAGGTCGTATGTAGCATCCAATTTGTACCGAGTAAACGTAAGTTATAAGGTTGTTCGTTTGAAGTCCATTGTAACTTTAACACTTATATTACTCCATCATAAAAAGTATTTGCTCCAACCTACATGTCTTTAGGTGGCATGCATTCGTGTTGAACTGTTAGTTAGAGTATGTGATGTGAACACACTATCTGAATCTCTGTCAAGTGTATGTAACTTTGTTCGTTTAAGCACTTGTATTTATAAATGCACGATAAAAGTATACTTCGTATATAAGTATGTGAAAATATGATGATTAAAAATACTCTGTATATATCGTAATGGCATTGAAAAAGAACATAAGTTTTGAGTTTCAATTCGACTGATTTAAGATGAGGGTTACATGATGAACTTATAGGTACCGACTAAATTAATTTAAAGTGCTTTTTTATAACGCGTATTTAATATTTCTTGATCTTATTACTGTATAAAAACATCATCTCCTTAAGATACTTCTTTTTTTCCCTTTTTAGAGAGTGCTTCAATTCAGTCTAAAATACGCATGAAATCTAAAGAACAACTTTTTTTTATTTTTTTTTTATTTTTAAGATACCCTAAGGTGGAATTTTTTTTCATCAGAAAGTGGGAGACAATGCATGTTCATTCATGCAAAAGGGACAAACTTTAATCCACCATACGTAAGGTAAATTGGCCCCACTAAAACACACATAGATGTTGTAGCAGACTAGCAGGCCCTAACTAATCAAACTCTTTGGTTGGTGTTGAATTTTGATTATTCCTTGTCTTTTAGTGATTTGATGTAATAACCATTATTCTCCAATATTACTTTGCATTTATCATATACTCCATGGTAGTGTGAATGAATTATTACAATGTGACCCCAGCTACATTAATCATGTAATGAGTTTCATAATGACATGAATATTTCCTTTAGAGGACTGTATCATAATTAGTTTTGAAAAAGTTTGAGATGATCAAGCGCAATTTAAATGATGTAGACGGTATATTTCCTTGAATTAACAAGTATATAGATCTCTTATTAAGTTGTATGTTGTTGAAATCAGAACATGAATTACATATAAACTTTTTGCTGATCACTTTTAACTGCAACATTTTGACTTTTACATTATTTATAAACCTTATTAGTATAAAAGTAAATGTCACGGAGTACTTTGTAATATTAGATTTACAAACTTTTGCACATTATTTGGCATTTGGTCATGATTGTATGTCATTAGTAAAAATAATGGCATCGAAAGTCTCTTAAAGCATGTAACTTACTTTTCAAATTTTTAGGCAAATGCAATTTATATAATCAACTAGTCTTATAAGTATTACTACGGAGTAGCTTTAATCATCATATTGTCTCTTTTAATCTCTAACATTGTGACATATAAACTTTGTAACATTAATGATTAATACTACGATTTTTTCATAATCCAGAGCAAATTATGCAACAACAAAAGCCAAAGCAGCAAAAACCGCAACAAATGACTAGGAAAAAGCCAGGAGATCATGAAGACAAAGCCATCAATATCCTTAACAAAACATCATTACCTTCCATTACACCACAACTACCCTTACATCTTCCTGCTAGAACAACTCATCATCAGCAGGTGCTCAACACCGCGGCCCCCACGACAGCAGCAGCCGGAGAGCCATGGAGTACGGCGATGAAAGAGAGCGTGTACGAGGTTTGTAGGGATATCGAACGAGGACTAATACAAGAGGTTGGAAGAATTGAATTGATTTTACAAGATATAATTTTTAGAGAATTGATTGATGAAATTATTAAAGAATTTGGTTCTTCTTTACATAAAAGAAGTACTTCCAATTTCAAGTTAACTTTCGAAGCATGCAAGAGACAATTAAGTTTCTAGAGGGTTGTAATGCATCATCGTGTAATATTAATTAAACTTGTACGTGTATTAAACATGTTAGTTACTTAGTTTCCTCTAGTTAGATAATAGAAAGTGTTTGGGTCCAATTTAGTCAAAATTGGGCCTGAGCACTAAATGATCCAATTAAAAGCCCAAGGTCAAGGTTCAACTCTCCAATTGCTCAAAAGTCAAAAGTCAGCCCACAAAGTAAGCCAATTGGGCTAAAGCCCAACCTCTCCATGTATGATGAGGTATAAAAGCCCTCATATTAACACATTCAAGGGAGACACATACATCATCACATACATTATCTCATACACCGATTATTCCAATTTCATATGCTCATTCTTGCATTGAGAAATACTCCACAAAAGCCTCAAGCTACAAACTCTCTTGCATAGTGTCTTCCTTTTTACACATTGTACTGACTCTAGCATCGGAGGGGCCTTCCTCGGAAACACCCCCGAGGCTAGTTTACGTGTGTTCACTGTGCAGGAAACCTTCGGCCCAACACAGCTTGGATCGAATCCAGTCTTCTCCATTTCAGTGGACCTTCGGCAAGGTCCCATTGTTTTCAACCGAAACAATTTGGCGCCGTCTGTGGGGAAGACTTTCAAAAATCTTTAAGCCAAATTCCTAACCAAGATCATCTTGCAATTATCTTAGCAGCCATGGCTAAGAACCGCAAGAGCAAAAGCCTCCGTCAAGGAGCGGGCGAAAAGCCTAAAACCCCTACACCATCGCCCTCGCCGGACCGGAACTCTCCCAAGGGTGCCGGCTCGGGGGGAGGATCACACAAGGAGGATTCCCTATCTCCTATAATGCATGACTCTCAATATAGGCCGGACCACTCTCGGTCTAGCAGGGGTCAGTCTGATCATAGGACATATTCAGTGTCCCGAAGCCAACCATCGGCTGCACGGCCTCATGCCCACACTCGGCCGGGGACCCCTTTGACGGGGCCCAGTTCGGAAGAGGTGGCAAGAGCGCTGGCAGTACTCATGGAGGCAATGAGGGCACAGAATATGCCACCGCCTCGTGATCGAACTCCTCCGCATACCCGGCATCAGCGGAGGAAGTTAGACCATGACGGTGGGAAGCTTCCTTCCTTCCGGGAACTGGAAGAGTGGGAGGAGGATTCTTGGAAAAATGAAAAACAGAGGAAGAAGAACTCTCAATTATTTAAAGGATCCTCATCCTCAAGACCAGCAGCGCATAAGAGCAGCAGCTCAGCTTCTCGGCCAGAATCTACTCGCCGGGAACCTGAGACTGCTCGCAGAAGCGTCCTTGACCGACTCGGCGGCCAGGAACCGAGCGTGCGTAGTCGCCTCACGTTCCCTGCAGCCGAGGCCCAGACTTCCCAGCCAGGGACGAAAACCACTCCTACCTCTCTAAGAGGGCGGAGCGCGGTCCCTTCGGCCAGGAACAAGGGCAAGGCCATTATGCTTCCCGCTAGTTCACCATTCGAGCAATGGATACTGGAAGAGCGCGTACCCACGGTTAAAATACCGTCGCATATCACATATGACGGGACCACGGATCCGAAGGACCACGTGGCCTCGTATGAGACTCATATGCATCTTTGCCCTAGATCCGAGGCGACTTGGTGCAAATATTTCCCAACCACTCTCAAGGGGGTCGCGCAAGCGTGGATCTCCAAGGGAGTAAGGCAAGGCTCCATAACAGGTTGGGATGATCTGTCCTCCAAGTTCAGGAGCAAGTTTTCCACGGCAAACCGCCGAGAGAAGACTACCGCAGAGCTCATGGGTCTGCAACAGGGGGAAACTGAAAGCCTCTGAGACTACCTGACCCGTTTCAGTAACGAGTCATCAAGCGTCTCTCAGCTGGACCAGGGGCTAGCTGTTTTTGCAATGCAGAATGGCCTTCAGCCAGGAAAATTCCTAGACTTCATGGTCATGCATACCCCGCAGACCTTGGAGGAAGCTCTTAATGCTTCGGATAAGTTTATCCGAGCCGAAGAATGGAATAAAGCAAAAACCCAACCTCAATCCGGGGGAGGGAAACAGAGGCAAATACCCTTGTCTGAAGGCCAAGGCCATAAGGCAAAGGGAAAATCAAAGGCCTCGGAGCCATCTTCGGCCAGCGACCTAAAGAAGGACAGGTTTGCCTCATACACAGGCAGATACGAGTCCTACACTCCGCTCTCTCTTCCACGCGCCAAAATTTACAGTGTGACGAAGGAGGAGCAGAGTTACCGAAAGCCGAGACCACTCCCAGAGTGGTATCAGCGAAAAAATAAAAATCAGTGGTGTGAGTTCCACGATTCTTCGGGCCACAACACTGAGGAGTGTATCCAGCTGAAGGACCAGATAGAAGACATGGTCCGGAAGGGATACTTGAAAAAATACATCGCGGATCACCGCGAGAAAAAAGAATCCGAAAGGTTAGCAAAGGACCCTCGGCAGGACCTTGATTTCCCTCGGAAAAACAGTAAAAAACCGGAGGGGAAATTCCCTCCGATCAATGTTATCTCGGGAGGAATATACTCTCGGAGGGAGCACAAGCGTCACCTTAGAGCTTTGACTCACCAGGTGAACAACGCTGACATTCAATCTCCCCAGTCGCCGGTGCCGAACATGACGTTCACAGCCGCCGACTGCCGGGGGATTACGTTCCCTCACGAGGATCCGTTGGTGATCATCGCCACGGTGGCCAACCACGACGTCAGTAAGGTCCTTGTTGACGGTGGCAGCGGAGCAAACATTCTGTTCCGAAAGGCCTACAACCAAATTAAGCTGAAGCCCAAGCACCTTACGCCGGTACCCTATCCGGTATCCGGGTTCAATGGGGCTTCAACTTATCCAGATGGGAAGGTGACACTTCCTGTCACCATCGGTTGCGATGAGGCAGCCCGGAACGTCATGATTGAGTTTTTGGTCATCGACGCTCCTTCAGTGTACAACGTGATTTTGGGGAGACCCATAATTCACGAGATCCAAGGGGTCGTCTCAACTTATCATCAGCTGATGATTTACGTCTCAGACGCCGGCTTCCCCGAAAGGATACAGGGCAACCAGAAGGACGCCCGAAGGTGCAACTACCTCAAGCCATCCAGTAGTCGCCCAGATAACGACAAGGATGAGGAGGAGAAAGAAAAAGAAAGAGAGCCAAGCACAAAAAAGCCGAAAGGCCTAAGTGCTTCGGCCCAAGGATCAGTGCCCAGAGAAAAAGGTCCCGAAAGGGAAAAGGTTGACTCTTCAGCTGAGCCGCAAGACTCAGAGAGCCAGCCGAAGAACACAAAGACTGGGACACCTGCTGACATTGGCAGCAGACCAGATTCTGAAGAGTCCAGTCCATCGGCAATGGACATGGACCAACAGACTGAAACAGTTGAGTTGGCCGAAGGAGATGCTGAGAAATGTGTAACAATCGGGATGGACCTTGATCCTGACACCCGTTGTGAACTTATTCAGCTCCTTCGGGATAACAGAGATGTGTTTGCTTTCTCGGCAGCTGATATGCCCGGGATAAGTTCAGACCTCATCTCCCATAAGCTTAATGTTGACCCAGCGTGTCGACCAGTTAAGCAAAAGAAGCGGAATTACTCCGCCAATAAGAACCGAGACATCGCAGCCGAAGTCAAAAAATTATTGGAGGCAGGATTCATTGAACCTTGCCAATATCCGGAATGGCTGGCAAATGTGGTGATGGTTCAGAAGCCCAATGGTACCTGGAGGATGTGCGTTGACTTCACGGACCTAAATAAGGCTTGTCCAAAGGATTTCTATCCCTTGCCAAGAATCGATCAGCTAGTCGATTCGACAAGTGGCCATGCCTTGCTTAGTTTCATGGACGCATTCTCGGGGTATCATCAGATCTTTATGCACCCCGACGATCGGGCCAAGACAGCATTCGTCACGAACGCTGGGGTGTATAATTACAAAATGATGCCCTTCGGATTGAAAAATGCGGGGGCAACCTATCAAAGGCTGGTGGATCAAGTTTTCGCCGATCAAAAGGGCCGAAACATGGAAGTCTATGTTGACGATTCGATCGTCAAAAGCAGAAAACTAGAGGACCATGTAAAGGACCTGGCTGAAACTTTCGCCACCTTGAGAAAGCATCAAATGAAGCTGAATCCGAAGAAGTGTGTCTTCGGCGTGAAGTCAGGGAAATTCCTGGGTTTCATGGTCAGCAAAAGGGGGATTGATGCCAATCCCTCTAAAGTCAAAGCGGCGCTCGACCTGCCTGAGCCGAAAACGAAGAGGGATGTTCAGCGGCTCACCGGAAGAATGGCAGCCCTTTCGAGGTTCATTTCTAGAGCTTCGGATAAGGGGTTACCCTTCTTCAAAGCCCTGAAACTCCCGAAAACAAAAGAGCTTGTTTGGGAGGAAGAGCAAAAAGACGCCTTTCAACAGCTTCGGGAGCATCTGGCTCAACTCCCAACGCTGGCTAGCCCAGTTGAAGGAGAAACTCTATACCTATATGTGGCCGTTAGCCCAGCCACCATCAGCGCAGTATTGCTGAGGGAAGAGAGTAAGAGTCAGCAACCGATTTATTTCGTCAGTCATACACTGACGGATGCCGAGACCCGCTATCCTCTACTCGAGAAAGTTGCTTTCGCGGTAGTGGTAGCTGCTCGGAATCTGAGGCCCTATTTTGATTGCCATCAGATAGTGGTCTTAACTGATCAGCCGTTGGAAAAAGTTCTTGGCAAGGTTGAAAAATCCGGTAGACTAGCCAAGTGGGCTTTTGAGCTCACCGAATTCAGCATCAGCTACCGTCCGAGGGCTGCCATCAAGGCTCAAGCCCTGGCGGATTTCTTGGCCGAATGCTCATACCAAGAAGTGCTGGACAGTGACAAGAAAGTCTGGACCGTGTTTACGGATGGGTCTTCCACCGAAAACGGTTCGGGGGCAGGAGTAGTGATAACTTCTCCCGAAGGCAAATCCTTTGAGTATGCACTAAAATTTTCTTTTAAGGCCTCGAACAATGAAGCCGAATATGAGGCAGCAATCGCCGGCCTACAATTATGCATCTCCTTGGAAGCCGATCATGTCTGCTTAAAAACAGACTCTCAGCTAGTTGCATATCAGATCAGTGGCAGCTATGAGGCCAAAGAGCCCTCCATGATAGCTTATCTTGCCAAGATCAAATCAGTCATTGCAGAGCTGAAAACTTTTGAGGTTCAGCTGATCCCAAGGGGTCAGAATACTCAGGCCGATGCACTCTCCAAACTTGCTAGTTCATCTTTTACCGAGCTGAACAGGTCTGTATATGTAGAAGTGCGTCGAGTAAGAAGTGTCGACGAAGCACCTGAAGTGTGCTGCGCCGACCCAGAGCCTAGTTGGATGGAACCCATTTTAGCTTTTAAGCTTCGGGGAGAAACTCCTGAGGACAAAGCTTTGGCCTCCAAAATGAAGAGAACCAGCTCTAGGTTCATTGTCTTCAGGGGGGAACTTCTGAAAAAGTCCTTCTCAGCCCCATTGCTGAAATGCGTGGGACCAACAGATGCAGATTATATCCTGCGGGAGATTCACCTCGGCATCTGTGGGAACCACATTGGGGGAAGAACCTTAGCCCACAAGGCATTGAGGGCTGGATATTACTGGCCCACCATGATCGCAGATGCTAAGGAGCTGGTTCGGAAATGCGAAAAATGTCAAAAATATGCTCCAGTTATCCATCAGCCAGCAAGGGATCTTCAGCCGATCCTTAATCCACTCCCGTTTGCCCAATGGGGACTGGATATACTGGGACCATTTCCAGAGGCTGTGTACCAGAAAAAATGGCTGATAGTTGGTGTCGACTACTTCAGTAAATGGATCGAGGCCGAAGCAGCCTCGAACATTACAGAGCAAACTGTCAGAAAATTTATCTGGCAGAATATCATCACTCGCTTTGGCATCCCGAGAGTATTTGTTTTCGATCATGGGAGGCAATTTGACAACTTACCGCTGAAGCGATATACAGATCAGTTCGGCATAAAACTGGCATTTTCAGCGGTATGCCACCCGCAGAGTAACGGACAAGCCGAAGCAGCAAATAAACAGATCTTAAGTGCCCTCAAGAAGAGGGTGGAAGATCAAAAGTCCAAATGGCTAGAGGAGCTCCCTGGAACCCTTTGGTCCCTTCGGACAACTGAAAAAGAGGCAACGGGCCACTCACCTTTTGAACTGGTGTATGGTGCCGAAGCCGTCCTTCCAGTGGAAATTGGCTCTGAGAGCCTTCGAGTGCACCATTTCTCGGCTGAGAATGAGCGACTGATGAGGGAATCTCTCGACTTCCTCGACGAAGTAAGAGACTCAGCTCGAGATAAAATGGCGGCCTATAAGCAGAGAGTCAGCAAATTTTATAACCGAAGGGTCCATGCAAGGCCTCTCAAAATTGGAGATCTTGTCCTTCGGAATGCTGCTGCAGTTCAGAAAGGCCGAATCCATGGGAAGCTCTCAGCTACATGGGAGGGACCTTACGAAATTTATGATGAGCTTCAGCCAGGGACATACCGACTTCGGCAGTTGGATGGAACTGAGTTGAAGAATCACTGGAATGCTGATGTACTGGAAAAAATACCATGTGTAAACCCTTCGGGGCAGAACAATCTTTGTAAGTACATTTTGAACTAATGACAGGCCTTGGAGCCGCCATTTATATAAAATTTACAACTTTTTATCCTTTCAAAATTTTCTTTGTTCTATCTACTCTTTGAGGGTTTTTTATTCAGCCTCGTCTGAAGCCTTCGCCTTCGGGTAACTGGGTTTCAGATTGCTGACAAAACCTGTCTTTTTAAAGAACACCGGTCTTTCAGCTGAAGTCAAACTTCAGTAAGACTTGTTCTCCAAAGACATGAGTCCATGGACAATTCTGGGATATTGCCTTAACTGAGCCTTGTATCCCAGAGAGCCATTATCCGAAACATTGCCTTAAGTTGGCCCTGTGTTTCGGGTATCCATTTTTCAAAGATAGCCAGAAAATCAAGGATAACAGCAACAGTTGAAAATTTTTAAATCAGCCTCGTCTGAAACCTTCGCCTTCGGGTAACTGGGTTTCAGATGGCTTACAAAACTCAGTCTTTTTAAAGAACACTGGTCTTTCAGCTGAAGTCAAACTTCAGTAAGACTTGTTCTCCAAAGACATGAGTCCATGGACAATTCTGGGATATTGCCTTAACTGAGCCTTGTATCCCAGAGAGCCATTATCCGAAACATTGCCTTAAGTTGGCCCTGTGTTTCGGGTATCCATTTTTCAAAGATAGACAGAAAATCAAGGATAACAGCCTTTTTAAATCAGCCTCGTCTGAAACCTTCGCCTTCGGGTAACTGGGTTTCAGATGGCTTACAAAACTCAGTCTTTTTAAAGAACACTGGTCTTTCAGCTGAAATCAAACATCAGTAAGACCTGTTCTCCAAAGACATGAGTCCATGGACAATCCTGGGATATTGCCTTAACTGAGCCTTGTATCCCAGAGAGCCATTATCCGAAACATTGCCTTAAGTTGGCCCTGTGTTTCGGATATGCGTCTTCTTTAAGAACGCTGGTCTTTCAGCTGAAGTCAAATTTCAGTAAGACTTGTTCTAAAGAGGTTAGTCCCAGAAAGCTAATATCCCAAGCATTGCCTTCAGTTGGCCCTGTGTTTCGGATATCCAACTTTCAGACAGTCAATCTTCAGTAAGACTTGTATCCCAGAAGCATTGCCTTCAGTTGGCCCTGTGTTTCGGATATCCATTTTGAAGAAGTTCAGAAATTGCTTATTCAACTAAAGTCATACTTCAATTTCTGTGGGGGCAAGAAGCACGCAGTGCAGCTATGTTCGGCAGAGTTGAAGAAAAGAAACAGTAAAGCATTCAAAAATAAAGCAACTGAAGAAAAAATTTGAGCTACAAGTTCAATAATTCAGTATCGGCAGCCGCCCACAAGCGGAAAATAACAGCTGCCGAAATACGTACATAAGCAAAAAAATAAAACTGCTGTACGACAAGGCAAGCTGAAGCAAAAAAACAAGGCAAAAAACTCAGAAAGCGGCAAGTCTAAAGTTAAGCACATGATGAACCGCAAGATTCTGAAGACGACTGCCCGAGTTCCTATGCTTCAGCCGGCGGATCAGACTGATCAGCGTTGAGTCCCATGGTGGCCTCAGCCCCAGCAGCAGAAGAGGCGGGCTTTGCACTTTGCCGAGCCTCCCTTTCCCTCTGCTCAGCTTCCAACTCCAGTCTTTCAGCTTCTTCTTCGGCTTCCTCAGCCTTAAGAATTTCAGCTTCAGCTGGAGTTGCATACTTCATGTGAGGGTCTTCGGGATTCTGGACCCACTCAGCACATTTAGACCAGTCCAGTTTCGGCTCAGCATGAAGGCAGACTCTTCGGCATACTCGGAATCCGTTTCTGAAACCCATCTCATATTCCTCTTGGGTATAAACACGGACCTTGAGTGAAGCCTCAGCATCAGCCAGCTTCTTCTGGGTCTCCTCCAAGTCTTCCTTGGATTTCTTCAGCTCATCAGCGACTTTGGAGGAGGAACCCTTCAGCTCATTCAGCTCTTGCTGAATTTGGAAAGCCTTTGTCTGAGCTTGGGCCACTTCAACTTTCTGGATCAGCAGTTGATCCTCAGCCTCTTGGAATTTAGCTCTTTGGGCTTCAGCAGCAGCAGCAGCCTCTGAGAGTTGGACGTCTTTGGCCAGGAGCAACTCTTCAGCAGCCATTCGGCTGGCTTCAAGAGCCTCTAGACGCTGCTGCACTTCAGCTTGTGCAGCAGTTCCTTCTTGAATTCGGCTCTCAATAGCAGCCTTGAATTTGGAGACGTCCACTCCCATATGCTCCTGGAGGAATTTTTCCCCTTCCATCAGTGGGGGAAAAACCTCCATCTCCATAGCATCGCAGAAGGTTTTCAGAGCTTCGGCAGCTTTTTTACCGTACTCCTCAACCTCCTGCTGCTTCTCTTCAGCTGCTGCTTGCTTCAGCTTAGCAAGCTTAACTTCCTCTTCAGCCACCTTCCTTTCGTGCACAGCAGCGTCTACCCTATCTTGTAGGGTATCAATCAGCTCTACAGTGAGAGTCTGATTGTGCACGAACTGAAAACAGGAAGACAAAAAAAAAAAAAAAATAAGTAATAAGAAAAAAAAATAGAGCTGAATTTCGGAGGAAATGAAGGAAAATTACCTGCATCATCAGCAGTTGGTTAGACCTGGCTGGGTCAGGAACTGATCTACTGGATTCGCCCATCCCAGCAGTGGCCTTCAGCGACCAGATCCTTGCCCTGTCTACTTCGGACATGCCAGCAAAACTGCCGAAGTAGGCTTCAGCTCCTTCTCGGTTTTGACCCCATATGAGGTCCCAGATGTGATCTGGGATTGGAATTCGGGGGGCCGAGAAACCCATTTCTCCAGAATGCAGAGTCTGGAAAGAAGGGAAGGACGACGATGGAGCTTGATTAGCTTTGGTTGTCTCAGCATCATCCTTCTCAGAGGAGTCAAGTACTATGACCTCCTCTTCTTCAGGGGTGAGGACGAAAGCCTCAACCTCTCTGGCGATATCTGCCGTGAAGCCCTCAGCACTGGACATCACGGCATCTTTATTTTCGTGCTCAGCAGCACTCTTCTTGATTTCTTCTTGGACCCCTCCCTTAGGTTCGGGAGTTCTCTGATCCACCTCCATCTCAGGAGGTGGCGGAGGGGTCTTTTGAGGAGATTGGGGTGTTGGCTGGGGAACCCTCGGCGATCCATTGCCTTCCTCAGGTTCCCTTATTGCGACGCCGATGGTCATCGGCCTCTGCTGAAAGTCATGAGGGCCGATGATGGCCATCCTTCGGCGCCTTTTCAGAAGAGGCTGCTCGTCCATATCTGAGTCTGAAGACTCTTGTATTTGATCTTCGGGACGAACAGGAGCTTTGCCTTCTCTGTGTCTGTTACTCTCTTCAGACTGTAACAGACAGGGGGGAAGAAGAGTGTGAGTAAAAAAAAAAAAAAAAAAAAAAAAAAAAAAAAAAAAGAAAAGAAAAAGAAGAAATGAAAACTCACCGAGGTTTTCAGCAAAGCCTCGTCTTCTTCAGCTGCTCTAGCTGCAGCTTCGGCTTCAGCAGCTCTGGAGGACCCTTCTCCTCCTTCACAAGCCTCAAGTACCCGTGCAACCTCTTCGGCTGTGCGGGCAGCTTCAGCTTCTTCGTTCAGCAGCTGAAACCAAGGGTCTCTCTTCTTCCACCAAGGCTTCTGCCTCTGATACAGAGCAACAGCCTCAATTTGGAAGTGGGAAGAGTCCAGATGAACTTCCCTATGCCTCGGCTCAGTGATAGACGGGGCCCGTTCAGTTACAACTCGCTCTCGGTTAACACCAAGACGAGCGTAGTTAATACCAACGTTGGTCTCGTCCCGCTCTGAAAAAAGGAAAGGGAAAAAGTTTAGCTCAGATATGTTGGCACAGCATAAAAAAGCAAAGCGAGAGAAGAAAAAGAGGTAGTTAAAAGCCTCGGCCCCAGCCGAAGAAGCTTACCATCCTTAAACTTTCGGCTGAGGCCAACAGCTGCTAGCATATTCTCTTGGAAAACGTAATGCGTATCGGGGAGCCAAGTCTCCGGGATATGCTGCATTCGACCACTCCCCCCCGGGTTCGGCAGCTTGCCGAAGATATGTTGCTGATCCAGGTTCGGATCCGCCCCGTTATCTGCGGGGGGACCTAGACTTCCCATTTCGGGATCAGGCTCAGCTAAGTACCGGGGAGCGCTGAAGACGCAAGGGTGGCCCGGATCTATGGGTGCCCTAACCCAAATCCATTGACCTCTCCAGTCCTTGTCTGAAGAGTCATTTGGCCACATGGTCAAGTATTGGGGCCGGGACTCAATCCGATACCACCCAGAACCATGGCTTCCGTGCCCACTCTGAATATTTGGCACTAGCCGATGGAGCTTTCTGAAGCAGTGCAGGTTCGGCACGTATTTGAAGAACTTGCAGACCCATAAGTATGTCATCACCCTTCGGATGCTGGTGGGGGTTAGCTGACATAGGGAAATGTTGTAATGGATCAGCAAGTCTCGGACGAAAACGTCCAAAGGGAACCTCAGCCCATACTGAAGCTGTCTCGTGTACACCCCCACATACCCCGGGGGTGGACGATGGATTCTATCGGATGCTGAGGGCATTCGGCACCAATATCCATCAGCTTCAAAAATGCCGTAGTGCAACTCAATTTGCTCAGCAAATCGATATTGATCGGCGTTCTCTACCCACCATGAGTAGGGGCGGTTCTTTATCATGGCCGAAGCGACTTCGGCATTCTCCCACTCTGAAAATCCAGGGAGGATATCCCAAAGGACAGCGGGAATTTCATCGTCCCGTCCAGAAGCACTCGGCTCATCCGTTCTTTGAGGAGGAGCCGAGGAAAGGGGAGTCGCCCTAATCCCTTCAGCATGGTCAGACTCCGGCCTTCGACCATTCCAGGTCCCAATCCTATTCCTAGGATCGGGAATCGGCCTTGCTCTTCTTGGAGCACGGGCTCTACCTCTAACTCCTCTTGCCATGGATTATTTCGAAGAGAAAAGTCGAAAGAAAAGGGAAGGAGTTCGAATTCGAAGAAAAATAAACTGAAATCAAAGGAATTTACCTTAATCTGAAGCGAAAGTTGCCGATTTACGAGTTCGTAGTGGCAAGTCTCAGTTTCTAAGCTCAATGCTCGGGGGAATTTGCGAAGTTTTGATGCGGGTTCTTGGTTTCTCTCTCGAAGAATTCTGGGTTTGTGTTGGTGAATAAGTGAGGAGAATGACGCGCCTCTGTTTATATCTCCAGGTACGGGATACGAAGAGTCTGTGCTTTAATTTCTCTTAAGTACCCACTAAGTAACCATTAAACACATGTCTTGTGATTAAACCGCCCATTATCCGTCCAACTTCCGCAAATCATTAACCGTTATTATCTCATTAATTACGGTTTAAATTCAAATTTTTGGATCAATTAAATCATTTACTTCCCTCCTTTTCTGAGTTAAATCAAACCCGACCCGTCATTCTTCCAAATCGGGTCTGGGGGGCAAGTTGTTTGGGTCCAATTTAGTCAAAATTGGGCCTGAGCACTAAATGATCCAATTAAAAGCCCAAGGTCAAGGTTCAACTCTCCAATTGCTCAAAAGTCAAAAGTCAGCCCACAAAGTAAGCCAATTGGGCTAAAGCCCAACCTCTCCAAGTATGATGAGGTATAAAAGCCCTCATATTAACACATTCAAGGGAGACACATACATCATCACATACATTATCTCATACACCGATTATTCCAATTTCATATGCTCATTCTTGCATTGAGAAATACTCCACAAAAGCCTCAAGCTACAAACTCTCTTGCATAGTGTCTTCCTTTTTACACATTGTACTGACTCTAGCATCGGAGGGGCCTTCCTCGGAAACACCCCCGAGGCTAGTTTACGTGTGTTCACTGTGCAGGAAACCTTCGGCCCAACACAGCTTGGATCGAATCCAGTCTTCTCCATTTCAGTGGACCTTCGGCAAGGTCCCATTGTTTTCAACCGAAACAGAAAGTATATGTAAATTGATTAATTGCTTTACTTTTGGGTTTATTGAAACCTCGTATTAAGTTGGTAGTCCTTTAATTTATTTGATTATTTTTTTTCGTATATGTTTAATCATGCTTTAATTTGTTGCTTCTTTGGTCAAAATTGTTGACATTGATTTAGGGCATGGTGGTATAATGGTATTAAGGTTGGGGAAACGTAAATCCAAAACGTGGCTTGGATGAGTAGGTGTAATTGTGTAAGTCCCAACCACGAGTCAGTTAGAATATGTCTTAAATTATTAGCCCCTCCAAAAAAATCAACGCGGGATGAGAAGGTCTGTTTCGTTTTGTTTAGCATGTAGGATACAATGTAAAATCTTTAGGTTAGGTTATTGATCTAACTCATTATATATGAGTAATATTCATAAGATTGATATAACTTCTTCTCATCACATATGAACATAACTAATGCATTGTTAGTGAACCACGTAAATCTATAAGTGTTTTGTTTTGTTTTGTTCATCGCAACAATTCTTTCGCATCAATTACAACAAATGTAATACTCCATCAGTCCATACTCAAAAGGATATTTTTTTCTCCTCTATAAAATAGTTGCACCACAATACTACATTGACTTTCTCACAATTTTTAGTTATTTATACACTTATAGCACTTTATTAGTTTATTTATATCTTTTCTAGTTCTAAAGCTTTTTTTCGGGAAGAGTTGGTTATAGATAAGATTTAATCTCAAATCAAAAATACCGCCATGATGCCACCTAGGCCTGTACCACCTACGTTAGCTAGCCCTTGATTTACTATTGCTAATTGTTATGTAAGGCTACTTAAGTAATCAATCATTAACCTAGCACTAGCGAATTCGCGATGGTTTCACCTTTTAGGGCTTTCATCCACCAAACCAATCAATCAATCAATAACATAATACTAAAACAGACACCAAGAATGACACGTGTCACTTCTTCGTGTTGTTTTTTTTCCCTCCAAAACTTTTTTTCTTGGTTTTTTTTATTCATTTCCTAAAAAAAATTCACTTATTTATAAAATTGTGATTCACTTTCTTAAAAAAAAATATTCACCAAATCATATAATTGTGATTCACTTTCTAAAAAAATATTTACATATTTTCCATATATTTATGTATATAATATTATTCTATATCTTTTACTTTTTTTCGTGTTCTACCTGGTTTACCGTTTGGTCTAATTCGAATTCGGGGGCTTAATTCTGGGTATAAATTAAGATTCAAACTTTTTCAATTTCATTTAAAAATATGAGAATTATTTTTTGGGTAGATTTTGAATTAACATTATAATTCGTTATAAAATTTTGTAAAATCTATGAGTGGCACGAGACTTAATCTAGTTTACTATCATAAGTGTGATGCTACTAGATTATAGAAACATCCCAAAGTATCGGTGGAAGCCCAACTTCGCAATTTGTTATCGTATTTGGGCATTTTCTTGAGATGTTGCTGTTGAAGATAAGACTACCAAGTCAAGTTAGTTGAGCATAATTATAGGAGATTATTCTTTATTATCTTTAATATTCCTTATTTATCTAAGTATAACGTATAATTCTCTAGGTTAGTTGTTATAACTTGTATATATACATACTTTGTATAATGTAAACATTAAGCTAATCCATATACACTTGATTATTCTTCTACAGCTGCTTCATAATTTAGCAGTCCACAAGATCAACACTACTTTTTTTTTTCTAAAAAAAAAAATATAATTAGCATCAAAATTAACATAATAAATTATTAATCAGGAAATATCGGAATACAGAGTAGTATCTAATGTATAAGTTTGAATATAATTTTTCCCGGTATAACCTACAAACTTGTATTTTGGCCAATAATGGTTCATCGTTAAACTGTATATGTGCACACTTAAAGTAGATTAGTTGTCCTCAGGTTTTGTGTGAGGAAATCCGTTTCGATGATAAAAGTCAATATAGGTTCGATATGCTTAAGAAAGTAATTTTGAGAGTATATTGGTTAAGAAAGCAATTTTGAAAGTATTTTGGTTAAGAAAATTGTAACTTAGAGGTGAAATGTGTTGGAAATCTTGGGATTTTTATAAAATATCCCAATCCCAAATGGGTGACAAGTGCCCACGTGGTCGAAGACATGTCTCCACAAGGATGATAATATAAGGCCGATATGCTAAGACTGATAGTGACCATGGTCCAAGTAGAATGATCCGACCGATATGTCTACACTGTATTGTTGGTCAATAACATCCCATAGACCCATATAATTTTTTTAACACGTACTCTGCCCATCCATTTTCCAAAATTTCAAAAGTTAACGATACATGCAATCTTAAATTTATTTCCATAAATGTAATAAGTACGGAAACTTATACCTAAAACATGAGACAAATGGAGTAATATACAAATTTTTACATTTAAACTAATCAAAATTATAATTGCTTCATTGAAAAAAGATTACAATTACGAGATTGAGACATCCAAAATTGGAAAATCTACATGAAAAGTATATCAAAAAGGATGACTTATGTTGCCCTCTATGATGTACTTAAATCTTGTAGTAGTGATTGATTAATTAATTAAGATTGATTAATTAAGTGTTCATTATATAATTTAGCTAGAATAAATTTTTTTGAACATAATAGTAATTGTAATGGTGTAAAAAACTTAATAATAAATTGTTTTAACCTAATATTTTAGCTTTATTATCTTTTCAACCGATCAAAATATAATTTTCTTTATTGAAAAAGCTTATTTAAAGAACATCGCTTTAGTAATTCTTTATCAACCAATGAAATTTTAACCACTTGTAAATCCAATATAATTTCGAAAAATCAATTAGTCCATTACATAAACCTTGATTTGATGTTAAAGAGTTGAATGAGTTGCGTAATAATCTTTATTACTCTTGTTAACACTTGACTAAGCATGTGATTAGTAGTTAATTAAATCAAAGTTTAAATTAAATAAAAGTTTATTGATAAAGTGGTAATGACATTCTAATCGAAAGAGACAACAAATGAATAGACAAAGAAGAGATACTAGAATAGTCAACGTGAGATGTTGATGAGGGAATGTGGGGCCCGCCACACCGCGTAAAGTTCCGCGTAACCTCCGTGTCTGCCAATCGACGATCATGTGAAAAAGAGATAGATTTATCAAATGATATCTATTGGTTTTTTTTTTTTTTTTTTTTTTTTTTTCCTTCTTATTATTATCAACGAAAAAATAATAAAAAGTTCATTTTGTAAATATCTAATCTAAGTGCACAAATTCTTGTTTGTGGCTTGCCATAATCGAATAGCCTAGTCAATATGGATTACCTCGTTAGTGTTTTAAGGGAGTTACTCGGTCAGAAGGGGTTAGTTGGTCTCGATTTTTTTTTTTAAAATAAGTCTCTTTTATATCCAATGCTCTTATATTTTAGAGAGTGAACGAGAAGATGTGCTTGTTCATAATCTTCAATTTTTCATGTAGTACGTTTAACTTCGTTAGTTTTCTTTTGATGTAATCCTATATTAGATTCTTGTTTCCAGGATAAAAGTGAATGCAATAAATGGAAAATAACTAATGAACACTTGAGAAAAATTATTCGTCAAAATAGTTTTTATTATATCCATCCACAATTACTTGTAACATTTTGTCATTCCAAATTGCATCAAATTAATTACACTCTCCATTCAAGAATGATTAAACGCTATTTTTTTTTTTTCACTATTTGCAAATTCACAATATTACAATACATGATACTTTTTTTATCCACTTTTTCCTCTAAAGGCAAAAACCATGCTCATTTTATATGGACTTTTTTTTAATTCGTTTGAAAATAAATAATACTTCGTTGCAATTAAAATGAAACCGACTAATCCATGTAATATCTACGAGTCGTCCCCTTGAAGGGAAGACTTGACATGACAAGTCATACAAACCTCAAAAATCAAATGCGAAACCGAAAGACAAGGGGAAGGGGGACTACAATGCAAGAAGATGCCCCACTTTTCTCATATTCAATTATTCATTAACACCAAAAAAAAAGAATTAATGACAAATTTAGTAAAAATATCAATAAATATATGTTAAACGTAGATTAATTATTTTTATACTATAATAAGCAAATTAATCAAAGGAATTAAGGTGGCCCACTACCTTAATCTTCTCTTCGGCTCTTCCTATATAAACGAAGAACATTGGCTAATATTAAGATAATAAATAAACTTTAAAAAAAAAAAAAAAAAAAATTTGATACCCTAAAAATAAATAGAAATATATACTACGTATTTGCCTTTTTTTTTTTTTTTTTTTTTTAATTTTTACAGTTTTTCCTAAAGTTGAGATAGATATTCATTTTTTGGAGAGAGAAAATTCAAAGAGAAAAAACAAGTTTTTGTTTTTAGAGAGAGAAAGAAGAGAAGTTTTTTAGAGAGAGAAAAAATGGCGGAACAACTCAACCGACGAAACAGATCGCTGAGTTTAAGGAAGCTTTTAGCTTGTTTGACAAGATGGCGATGGTTTTGTTCTTCATCTTCTTCGTTTACTAGATCTGATTTTTTTTTTTTTTTTTGGAATTTTTTGGTTTTTTGTTGGTTTATTTTGCGTCGTTTTCGGGTTCGATTGATTTGATTTTTGGCGTTTTTGACTTGTTTAATTTGTGTTTTTGTTGATTGATTATGAGAATAATGTTGAAGATCTGTTGTTTTTTATGCGTTTAATTGATTTAATTTTAAGATAAAGGTGATTTTTCAATTTGAAATTGATGGATATGAGAATGTGCTAATTGATTAAATTGATGAAATATCATGATTTTTTTTGGATAATTTGATGAAAATGCGTTGAATATTGTTGACTTTGTTGGTTACTTTCGTTTAGGGAAAGGAACAAAAGGTTTATTTGTTGGATTTTTTTGAAACAGTGAATAAAGTGTTGGATTTATTCGTCATGTTAGGGTTTATTGTATCGACGGTATCGTTAAGTTGAGTACTGTCTCGACGGAGAGATTCGTCGTGATTTATCGAAAAAATGAATTTTTGAGTAGATTTGTTTTGGAATTTGATGGAATTTCGCAAAATAGGATAATAGTAATTGTGACTTGTTGATTATTTAGTGATGTTTTGTACCTCTAAACTACCCCGAAACTCGTCTTGATCGCATTTATGGAGGTGGTTTGTTGTTGTTATCCTTGTAGGGATTCATTTTGGGTGGTGATGGTTGTGAATTGATCACATGGGAGGTATAAGGTATGCCGGATTTGTATGGAATAGATGGTTTTTTTTATTGATAATGGGTCAATGGACTCAATGGAAGATCTTTTGTGTAGATGGCGCCTTTTAAAGATAGATTTTACTAGGTCTTGTGGGTTTGTTTTTTTTGTTGATTGTGCTTCCAATCTTGTGGTATGGTATCGGTTGCGAATATTGTTGTATGAAAAATGAATGAATTTGCGCTGGTAGTAGATTTTTTTGTCGATTTCTTTGACATGCAAAACATAGTTAGTTGAAACTTTCGAAATCAATATTCTAGTTGAAATTGAATGTGATTTTTACTGCACTTGATGGACAACTGCTCGCCTTCATTATTATTATTATTATTATTTTTTACCTTGTTCAATTTAATCATCCCAGCATGTGATGGTGATCTCAATTGGTAATTGTTTTGTGTTCTGTGTTTTTGTGGGTGTATGCTTTTGATTAATTGAGCCAGTATATTTTAGTCTTGTAAATCAATTTTATGGTTTACGTGAATGATGGTGATCTTAACTGTGCTTTAATTATTGTATTCTACTTGTATATTTTATTCTGGGCTTCATTACCGGTTCTTTGCTGTATCCTTTGATAGTTACTTGGCACCAACTATACCCCTTGGGCACTTTATCAGACTGTTGTGCTGTATGATTCTCATCCATGCATAATTCTGCATGCTTTTGTTTACTGATTTTAGGTTAGATTGTGCTATTTGTAGTATCAATCTGGTAGCTTATACAAAGATGCATTACATTGTATAGATTGTCGCGATGACACTGATGACTTAGTGCGACACTATCTATTGCCGTACCCTTACTGGGCTATCTTATAAAGAAACATGGATCTGTAAAATTGTGATCCTTAATTGCTAAAGTTGTTACTTAGTTTAGTTTTTAGACTATTAAGTTAGAGGTGAATCAGGTGATGAATACTTTGTCTTCTCTTTGCTGTCACCTGACCTGTTTTTATTATTGCAGGCTGCATCACCACCAAGGAGCTCGGAACAGTGATGAGGTCCCTTGGTCAGAACCCTACTGAGGCAGAGCTTCAGGACATGATCAATGAGGTTGATGCTGATGGAAATGGTACTATCGATTTCCCTGAATTCCTCAACTTGATGGCCAGAAAGATGAAAGACACCGATTCTGAGGAGGAACTGAAGGAAGCTTTCCGTGTCTTCGACAAGGACCAGAATGGCTTCATCTCTGCTGCTGAGCTACGCCATGTGATGACAAACCTTGGTGAGAAGCTTACCGATGAAGAAGTTGATGAGATGATCCGTGAGGCCGATGTCGATGGTGATGGACAAATCAACTACGAGGAGTTCGTCAAAGTCATGATGGCCAAGTAAGGATTTCTCTGGTGGTTGATGGAGAAGGGGGGGAAAAGTCAAATTTGTAAAATGGCTTAGTGAATTATTATGGGACCTATAGCTTTTTTTTTTCATTAGTAATTTCTGATGCATGGAAACCAGATATTTAGCGATGTTGTGGTTATGTGATTTCTGTTGATCCTTGTTTACCCATTACTGTAATGATGTCTTGTCTTGTGACTTTATGTTTTCTTCTGGTTTCTATTGTATCCGATTCGCTTGGGAGAACCAACTAATTTTGATGAATGGCTTGACTCAATTTCTCTGATTTTCGTCGTCTCATCTTTCCTTCAGCGAGTTTCCATCGTCGTTATTATGTACATTTTCCAGTTCATCTGTATTCGTAGCATGAAGTAATTGGATGGCTATACCCAACAGTTTATTAAAAATATATCCTATTATCTGAATTTTCTGGATCGTTTGGTGATGGTTTAATCATCTGTGATAGTTGGGCGTTCATTTAACAGGATAACTTGTAGGTTAGGTTGTATATGCTGAATGTAATTGTCGAGCCCATACCTGACAGCCATTCGTCCTATCGGAAGAAACCAGTTTTTATAGTTTCGGACTACAATTGCTACTCAAAATCCAAGCGATACAAATAACAACCTTATTCAACAATTTGTCGCTAGTTTGCTTTTGAGATTAAAGAGACTTAAATGTAGAAATTCAAAGGAAATCAGTTGTGATCTAATATGTACATCGAAGTAAATTGTGCCATCCTTATCATATCTTCCATAGTACGAGATTGTACTCTATGGGTACTTCATCAATTATTTTTTGACAAGGCTTGAAATGAAGTATCGTAGTTTTAAACAATAACGGGGTGTTTGGTAGGAGGGTTGGGATTAAGTGGGATAAGAAGGTGAAATTAAATAGGATAAGAATAAAAATAGTGTATTTCATTATTTGGTAGGGATTGAGATTGGATTGGAATAACTAATAAAATACAAAATTACCTTACTATT